>NC_081162.1:28386685-28399185 GCF_012432095.1 Onychostoma macrolepis
TTTATTTCTTTTTATTCTTTTTTATAAGGTTTATTTATTTCTGTTTATTTCATTTCAAGTAACATTTTTAGCATCATTGAGATACTATTATTGTTTTTATTAATATTTAGAATTAGTTTTTACATTTTCTATTGTTATGTTAAATTTAGTTGTTTTAGTCATTTTTATTTTTATTAGTTTTTTTATTTGTTTATATTTTTATTTAGTTATTTTAGTATACTTCCAGTTGAATTAAATGAAAATGAGAAATGATGCCTTGGCAATAAGTGTACAGTTGCATTTATGTTGTATTTATGCTTTATTTCAGTTAAAGTTTATTTTATTTCAAGTAACAAAAGTTTTTTGTGGTTTTAGTTAAACTTAAATAAACTTTATTTACTTTTATATCTCTTATGCACAGAATAATAATACTAAATACAATGCAGCATCTGTTAAAAGTGTATCTCAAAATAAATCAGAAGCATCAAAAGCTTGGAAAGAAGCAGTGATTTTCCACTCGGTTCACTGGCAAACACGCGTGTCCGCACATGTCCCGCTGTAAAGGTAATTGTGCTGTTACTGTAGGTAGATGTTGTTTAGAAATAGAAACAAGAACTTGAGGGATGAGCCAAAACCTCAGCATGCAGAGATCGGCTTATGATTACACATTTATATCTAAACTCTCATAATACCACATAGTTGTAGGGGTAATTTATTGATTTGAATAGCATCTCTGAGGTTACACAGGTATAAACTTGTACACTAAGCATGTATTTGTGGAAAGCATTCCTGCAGGAGTTTGATAAACTGATATCTGATAGACAAGCATTTGTCATACATTTAACAACAACATTTTACTATTGTTTTACTTTTTTATGCATGTTTAATGCCAAAGTGTACATAGCAAAATAACCAACTAAAATAGCATACCGAGTCAAAATGTTTATAATTCCTCTAAATGCAAATCAGATTTGAGCTGTTTTCTTTGGAAGCTGCTCAGTTTCTGTCAATGACATAATGGTGCAGAAGAAACCGGATGTCAGTCCGGTTTACATTAAGAGGTATGATTTCATTTTATTCTTATTGCACTATTTATTTATATGCATCAAGGGAATTAGGTCGCAAATGTCATGCATAAAAGTCTAAAATTATTTTAAAATTAAAATTGCACACCAAAATATATGAATGAATTAATGAATATATATATATATATATATATATATATACTGTATATATAAGTGCCTCATTCATTCAAAATGTATGTATTTTTACTATTAATAAAAACAATTAATTTTCCAAAGACAAAAACATGCATACAATACAAAATGAAAAGATTATATTATACTATAAAATATAATTTTTCTTTAGACAAACGCCAAAAATGTTGCTTAGTGTATATAAATCATGTTTTGCCTTTACAACTTGATTTCACGGTAAACGAAAGCTAAATTATCTGTAGGCCTAATATGAAAGTATAATTAACATAAAACTAAAATTCCATGTTTGATTTAGTTTACTTACTGTAACTACTGGGAAGAACCATACTGTGATTTAAAACAAAAACAAACAAAAATATTCATCATATTCATTGTATGTACTAACAAAAACAAAAACAGAGCATCGGTAAAATTAATAAAATCCTAAAATAATTTCTGCAGTAAAGCAAACAAGGTGGTGTAAAGCGAAAATACTATTTAATCCATTTAAACAAAGCATTTTGTAATGGGGAGTGTGATTTGCTTGTAGTCAAACTGAACAAAACAGGTTTCAACCTGTTTGATTTTCGACTACACCAATATAAAAATGCTCATTAAATAAATAACACAGTCGTTTGACTTTTTTAGTGCACTTAAATGTAACCTGCTGATATTTACTTTCACTAACTCATTTATCTGCTTATTTTGTATTGATAGAACTTTCATGTTATTGCCTCTTCTTTATGCATTGTTTTGTTATTTAAAAATGTCTGCTAAATTAATAAATGTCATAAAGAAAGTCTCTCTTTCTCCGGCTTCGCTTCCTGTCTACACTGTCCTGTACTAATTAAGAAAAAATGCCAACAATAAATCTTAAAAGAAAAATGTATTTCAAAAACTGCACGGAAATGCATGCTTCTTTATTAAAGCAGATATAAATGTATTATGATGACCATGAATTTAACAGTAAAAAACCTGTTAATTGATTAACGGTAAGTTCCCCTACTACGGTGAAAAACTGTATTGGACATTACATGTAATTTTACGATAGTATACCGTTTTTTGGAAGGGAAAAAGAATGTATAATTTACAGCGAATAACCGTAAATTGACATTCCCAGAATTCCCTGCATTACGTTTCACATTTGACATTTTGGTAACCACAGCAGCTACCAGCTTTTTTTTTTTTTTTTTACTGTAATTTATTTTTTTACTGTAAATTTTACGGATTTTTTTACAGTAGCATTTTAATGGGATGCTTTGGTTCCCATGGTGTAAAATGTAAGTATTGAATTAAGTAAAATCTACTTAACTAAGTTAGGTAAAAATCCGCAAAGGAAATAAGTAAATTTACCATGGCCAGTTAGAGTTTGATGAGTAATTTCTACTTAATTATTCTGAGTTAACTCTACAATACTCAAGTACATTTCACTCAGTCATGGTTTATAAACGTCACTCAAACAGTGTAGCACTGAAAAAAGTACATGATTTTAGAGCATGTGGCTCTCTTATAAACATGCAAGTAGCAGTTTGCTATCCTTATTAAGATAATACTCAATATAATTATTAATCAAATGAACACAGATACCTCAGTACTTGGTGCACAATACACAATGATGGTAACAATCGGATAGTGTTTGAGTATGAATGGGTCATTTTGAATAGAAAATGAACTCCAGATGTCACAAAACAGCAAGTTACTAAAACTAACAACAAAAGCAACCATAAACCAGTGAAAGATTTAACCTTATTAATTATTCATGCCCCAGTGCATGATGGAAACAACGGGATAATAACTTTTGATATTTAGTAAACATAAACAATTCCAAGTAAAATGTACTTCTAAGTTCAAACTTTAATTTCTACAAGCTTAAATTGAGTACTAATAATAGAATTCACTATTTTTTTAATTCTTGCCTGAACTAAAGTATTTAATGTAGAAATTACATTTGTTTTTTTGTAGTGTTTACTTCACCACAAAATCATAAACGTATTATGATTTTACAGTAGCATCAGTAGCAGGGACGCTTTGGTTCTCATGGTGATTTTTTGGCAAGGGCGTCCCGTTATGAGTGTGTGATATGAGGCAGGAGGGGCGGATCAGTCAGTCATGACTTTATTCGCTCCACAGCAGGATTTACTCCGCGCTCCGCCAGCAACTCCTGCAAAATGACACTTGGAGAAGTTTAACATGGACAACAGCACCGCGACGCGCAGGATGGAGCCCACCATCCCGGCCATCATGTTCATCTTCGGAGTCATCAGCAACCTGATCGCCATCGTGGTGCTCTGCAAGTCCAGAAGGGAGCAGAAGGAGACCACCTTCTACACTCTGGTCTGCGGTCTGGCGGTCACGGATCTCCTGGGAACCGTCCTCGCCAGTCCAGTGACCATCGCCACTTATGTAAAGGGCGCATGGCCAGATGGAGACCCCCTGTGCCAGTACTTCGGATTCGTTCTGCTCTTCTTCTCCCTCGCTGGACTGAGCATCATCTGCGCCATGTCCATCGAGAGATACATCGCCATCAATCACGCGTATTTCTACAACGACTACGTGGATAAGAAGCTCGCGGGAGTCACGCTGCTCGCCATTTACGCATCCAACATACTGTTCTGCGCGCTTCCGAGCGCTGGTTTTGGAGAGGTCAAGATGCAATACCCTCAAACCTGGTGCTTCATCGACTGGCGGACCAACGTGAGCACGCACGCCGCGTTTTCGTTCATGTACGCGGGATGCAGCTCGCTGCTGATCCTGGTGACGGTGGTCTGTAACGTGCTGGTGTGCGCCGCGCTCATCCGGATGCACCGGAGGTTCGTCAGGCGCACGTCGCTCGGTACTGACCCAGGCAGAGCGTCTGATCCCGGCAGGAGCCGCAGCTTTAGCCGCCTGGCTGGCGCGGAGATCCAGATGGTCATTCTGCTCATCGCCACCTCCGCCGTCGTGCTTATTTGCTCCATTCCGCTCGTTGTAAGTTCTTGTGATATCCCCAAAAAAAGTTTTCTGAATTTAGTTTTTTTTTTTTTTCATGTCATTACATTGTTTAGAGCATGATATGTGACAAATGTGACCCTGGACCACAAAACCAGTCTTAAGTGTCAATTTTTCGAAATTGAGATTTATACATCATCTGAAGGCTGAATAAATAAGCTTTCAATTGATGTATGGTTTGTTATGATCGGACAATATTTGGCTGACAAAACTCTGGAATCTGAGGGTGCAAAAAAATCTAAATATTGAGAAAAACGCCTTTAAAGTTGTACAAATGAAGTTCTTAGCAATGCATGTTACTAATCAAAAATGAAGTTTTGATATATTTACAGTAAGAAGTTTACAAAATATCTTCATGGAACATGATCTTTACTTAATATCCAAATGATTTTTGGCATAAAATAAAAATTTATTATTTTGACCCATACAATGTATTTTTGGCTATTGCTACAAATATACCCCAGCAACTTATGACTGCTTTTGTACTCCAGGGTCACAAATGATATGTGACCCAGGACCACAAAACCAGTCATAAGGGTCCATTTTTCATGTGAAAAATGTCTTGTGGTCAACTGAATAAATAATCTTACCATTGATGTATGGTTTGTTAGGATCGGACAATATTTGGCTGAGATACAACTATTTGAAAATCTGGAATCTGAGGGTGCAAAAAAATCTAAATATTGAGAAAATCTCCTTTAAAGTTGTCCAAATGAAGTCCTTAGCAATGCATGTTATGCAAGTTTTGCAAATTTACTAAATATCTTCATGGAACATGATCTTAATATCCTAATGAATTTTGGCATAAAAGAAAAATGGATAATTTTGAGCCACACAATGTATTGTTGGCTATTGCTAAACCTGTGCTGCTTATGACTGCTTTTGTGCTCCAGGGACACATATTGTATTCATATGTTATGCTATGTCCTCTGTAGAGGACTTTAAAAAGTCCTGTTTAAAAAAAAAAAAAAAAAAAAAAGACATGAATAGACACGAAAAGGCAAAAACAGTGGGATACTTTGTTTTAATCACAAATCAAATTTCTTTTTTTATACCAAACTTTACATAAAGATGATTCTCAACTGAAAGATATTTTTAAAAACTATTTTTCTTTATGCAAAATGTGTGTAAAATGGCCATAAATGGGTTTTCCCATTATATACAATGTATCTATTTTAGATCTGTATCTAATTTGCATATTAATGTGTTTTTGGGGCAACATAGAATGAAAAAAATAATAATAAGTGCAATAATAGGAGTAATAATTTCCATAACATCTAATATTTCATAGGAATATTGATATATATAATTTTTTCCCTATTCATTTGTTGTGTCCGCTTTATCTCTCAATCACTCTGCTGCTGGCCTCAGATATGACTGTCAAATCTGCAAAACACAAAACTTTCTCACGGGCTGTGCGTTCAGATCTGCTTCGTGGTTTTCCTTTCCATTTTTCTGCATTGTGCAGCAGATTAGAGTGAATGAAGGAGGATGATTATGAAGATAAAAGTGTTTCGAGAGACAAACATGCTGACATATTCCTGGGTCACAATGTCACAGTATCACTGTAGTAAAATACAGAAATCAGCTATTTCACTTCTTTAGCAAGTGGTGATGTCAAATATTTGATCACAAAACAGAAAGCAAAGCAAAAAGAACCATAATCAACATATATTTTGTCAGATTTGACAGATGGTATTTTTCTTTTATTTGCCATACTGAATCAGAAAAAGTATCTGATCTATAAGGTCTGATTTTTGATGCAATGGAACTACGAAAATGCATTGTTGAAAAAAATATTCCCTTTTAAAATCACTTCTAATCATGATGTTTTATGCATGTCAGGAAAAATGGACAAAATTATATCCAATGTCATAAAATGTAGTATAAATAAAATATAGTACTGGTTGCATAAGATAGTGGAGATCAACTATTTAATTACTATATCAATTGCTGACATATTAAGTGATCACAAATCAGAAAATAAGGAAAAAATAACCATAATCAACATATATTTTAATAATACAAAAATATATTGATAACACTTAAAGTTGTTATGTGTAATGCATTATAAAGGTATTCATAATGTCATTATATTGTTTCATGAATAATTGTAACTAACCAAAGATAAATGCATTATAATGTTTGCAGATTTCTTGTTAATAATTAATAGATAAATATTATAACTGTTGTTACAATTATTCATCATATATATAGGTGCATCCTACAGTCTTTAAGTAAAGTGTCTTAAAGACTTCAGGTTGATGTTTATATTTTTTATTTATTTAATTTTTAAGGTCAAGTTTTAATGCAATGGATCTACAAAAATACAAAAAGGCCCCTTTTTAAAGTTTCTAATCTTTATGTTTTATTCCTTGAATGTCAGTAAAAATGGACAAAATTAGTTTAGTGTCCAGAACAAACCAAAATCCATTTGACAACACTGTAAAAAAAAAAAATGATTTTAATTATTTGATACATTTTACAGAAAATGTAATAATTTGCAGTGAGCTGAAAATCTCATAAAAAGTTATGAACATTGTAATATGCGTTATAATTCTTCATTTTATAATATAAAAATAAGGGTTCATTAAAAATGTGCACACATTTTTTAGTATTACACTGAAAAAAAAAAAAAAATTGGTGTAGAAACAGTTTTTACTCAGAAATTACTAGTAAATTTCATAAATATTTACAAAAAGGCAAGTAACGCATCATTAAATGTGGATTTTGAAATAGAAAGACTAAAATAGTGTTTTCTTGTAAAACATACTCCAGTAAAGTTTTAAGTTCAAAAAAGCATTTTTCATAGCAGACTAAACCTGGATGACTTTAAAGCATCATTAGAGTCACTGATGTTTTTTTAAATGGATGTTCCTTTAGACCCACAGATTCACGTGCAAAATGTTTGCATGTTATTTTGTCAAATGCATGAAAACTAAATCATGTCATTGTTTAAGGTCCAGGTGTTTCTCAACCAACTTTACAAGACGCCGGTGGAGAAACGGCTGGAAAAAAATCCAGATCTGTTGGCGATCCGATTTGCCTCGACAAACCCCATTCTAGATCCCTGGATCTACATCCTGCTGCGTAAAGCGGTTCTCTCCAAGGTGATCGAGAACATCAAGTGTCTTTTCTGTAGGAGTGACTCTCAGAGAACGCAGGGACAGAACAGCTTCCACTGCGTGGATGGAGCGCAGGTGTCCTCCATCATCTCCAGAGACTCTCCGTCTGCCGTGTCTCGAGAGCTGAAGGAGGTGACCGATACCTCGCAGACGTTTCTCTATCCACCTGAGAGCTGCCTGGACACCTGTCAATCAAGCCAGTGTGGGCGGAGCTTATCTGACGCTTCTTCCGAATCCTCCAATCGGAACAGTTTAGACAGTTCGTCAAAAGATCAAACCTTACAAGTGACTATAACCAATGAGACATTTCAAGAGAAGAGCATTTAACTCCTTCTGATGTGTTTGTATTTGTGTTCACATCATGTAAGGACGCTTCTAAGGACCATTAAAACATGGAGATTTTCTCTGATCTGCCTTCTGCACTTTAAGCGAGTGTTGATTTCAGATCAGTGGAGTTGAATGTAAATGTCATAAAAGGAATAGTTTACCCAAAAATGAAAACGTGCTGAAAATGCGCTCTGCATCAGTGTCTCAGTAATGGATGCTCTGCAGTGAATGGGTGCCGTCAGAATGAGAGTCTTAAAAATGCTGGATGTGTCTCAGCTTTTGTCTTCTCCAGATGTTAACTGATGGACTGGAGTGCTGTGGATTATTGTGATGTTTTTATCAGACTCTCATTCTGACGGCACCCATTCACTGCAGAGCATCCATCGCTGAGACACTGATGCAGAGACACATTTCTACAAACCTGATGAAGAAACACACTCATCCTGATCTCGGATGATCCTGAGGGTGAACGCATGTTCAGCACATTTTCCAAATTTTTGGGGGTGAACTATTCCTTTAAATAAGATTATTTATTTGAGTGAGTTTTTCAGCCATAAAGTCTTCAAGGATTGTTTCGATCAGTTTGGTTGTAAGTCAAATACATCTCTATCTGCCGGCGTACTGTACACATGTGTGTTTGTTTTTCCAGAAGAGTTCAAATCAGTCTAATCAAGATCAACAAAAACAAGCCCTGCAGGAAATAACCTAGTGGAGATGTTTGCATAAAAAAACCTTTCCAGTTTCTGTGTGTCCTGCTTCCCAAACAGCAGATAAATAAATACTCGATGCAGTTTGGCTCTCGTGCACTGCAAAAAAAAAAAGATTTTCTTACTTGGTATTTTTGTATTGTTTTCTAAACATTCTTGAATCAGGATGCATTTACTTGACAAGTGAAATGATTTAAGATATTAAGCCTTGTTTCCTAAAAAAAAAAAAAAAAAAAAATAGTCCAAATTTAGTTAGTTTTTGCTTAAAACAAGCAGAAATATCTGTTAATGAGGTAAGAAAAATCATCTTAATTCAAAGGCTAGACAAGATTATTTTTCTCGCCCCACAGGCAGATATTTTTGCTTGTTTTATGTTTTTTTTCAGAAAACAAGACATAATATCTTAACTCAATTTACTTGTCAAGTAAATGCATCTTGATTCAAGAATGTTTAGAAAACAATACAAGAATACTAAGTAAGAGAATCATTTTTTGCAGTGTAATGAGAAACACTTCATCACATGATAATATACAGTCAGAAATCTTCTAGAAATGACTTTCAGACTGATCATTGAGATGAAAACAGAAGCAGGTTTAATGTATAATCCAATGTTCAGAATCATCACTGAATGACGAGACTCCTCTGAGAAAGTTGCAGGGTTTTTTTCATCTATAAATCGGCAGTGATTTGTTGTTTTTGGACTCCTGGGCCGTTTTTCCACTCAGTGCCGTGGTTGTTTTAGGCTCAGATTAAGACTTCTAATGGAATGTGATTAGATTGTGTTTAATGTGAGAATCAGCAGACGTTTGTCTCACACACAGAGCTTCAGGCGAGGAATCTGCCAACCTTCTAATGCTTTAATAAACAGTATTTGTGTTTAGGATACGGATGTGTTTACAGGCTTCATAACCCGTGAGATGAAACCGTTCCCATGAAATCTTTGTTTACAATCACAGACCAAAGCAAATATGACCACTGCTCTCCTGTCTTCATTAAGATACTGTAGATGCAGTATTGATTACATGAGCCATAATCAGCCTTTTCATTTCTTTGGCCATTTTAAAAATGATCACAAATCAGAAAGTAAAGGGAAAAATATTCTGCCGAAAAAAAGACTTCCTCAGTATTTTTGTCTTGTTTTCCTGAAATCAAGATACATTTACTCAAGAAACTAAATGACTTAAGATCAGAAGTCATGTTTTCTGGAAAATGTATCAAAATGAGTAGAATTTATGATTAAAACAACAACAAATATCTGCCAATGGAGTCAGAAAAATAAACTCAAGATTATTTTTCTTTGTTCTGGCAGATATTTTTTGAAGCATAAATTTGAAGCATAAATTTGCAATTTACATCAATTTTTCCACAAAACAAGATTTAATATCTTAAACTATTTTGCATTTAGTATCTTGATTTTAAGGTGTACTGGAAAATGAGACAAAAATGCTGAGAAATAATTTGTTGTTGTTGGATTTGATAAATGGTACTTTTTCTTTACCATATTAATTACCATATTAAATAGTAAAAAAAAAAATTGCTCTTATAATGTGTCTGTGTTAAGGTTGGTGTTCATATTTTCATTTCTAAGGTCAGGTTTTTGCAATAGAACTAAGAAATACAATGTTGAAAAAAAAATCCTATTCCTAATTACTTCTAACTGAAATTTTAATATAGATGTTTTATTCCTTGAAGCATGTCAGTAAAAGTGGACAAAATGTGTTTAGTGTCCAGAATAAACCCGGAAAACATATATATGTTTATAAATAAACTTTTATTTTATTTTATTTTATTTTTTTATTTTATTTTATTTTATTTTATTTTATTTTATTTTATTTTATTATTTTATTTTAATTTTAATTTTAATTTTAATTTTAATTTTAATTTTAATTTTAATTTTAATTTTAATTTTAATTTTAATTTTATTCAAGTGAATTTTTTTTTTTCCAAACTTGGTAAAATATTTTTTAACAAAAGATGGAACAGGGTTGATCTCAGTAATTCTTACATGTGTGTAAATGAGCAAATAAATGTCTATATAAATAATTCACAGATCTTCATGTAAAATCTTGGTGCTAAAGACAGATAAAGCAATTCTTAATTTGTTTAATTACAGTAAAAGCCTTAATCATTTTCTACAGTTTCAGTCTAATCAGGTAATAAACCGAACCTTACTTACGTATGGAGCATTAATAAACATACTGTACTTTTTCTTCAGATGATTAAAATGTTAATTTTAGTGACTGTTTTTCGGTTTGTAAATGTGCAGTGGTCCTGTTAGTGAAGACCTTCCATAATTTTCTTATAACGACCCTGATACTCAGTGTTTGTTTGTAAAGTCTCTTCGTGATCAGGGCTGTTTATACGATTATCCCGATGGATTAATATAATAAATAATCACGAGTGTCGATGGACAGAATGTTCCCATCAGCTGCAGAGCATTTGAAAATGCTGTTGTTTATCATCACATTTATTTGACGTTCTTGTCTTTCACATGTTGCCTGATTTACCAGATAAACCAAAGCCAAACTTTATTTGTTAGATATGAACATCTAAACAAACCATCTCTTACTTGTATGTGTGTTTCCATCATCTGGTGACAAACAAGAACTACTAGAATGCAATAAATAATAAAAACATGAGGTTTTTCTGCTTTAAACTTGTATTTGAATAGTTGTACTCATGCATAAACTGAGAATATCTGGCAACCTTCATTTTTGCAGTAAAACAGTCCAAAGTGTCCCATAAAGCAGTTTTCTTGATTTTAGTTGTTAGTTCTTCATTAAATTTCAGCAATGGCTTCTTAAAGTGTCTGTATTTATGACACAGGCATTAAAGGTATATCATTTTATATCTGGAGTTATTTCTATAAGCTGCATATTTTCATGCCCTCAACGTAATGCACTTAAAATATTAAACTAACAGTTTCAGAAGATCATTATAGATTAAGTCATGTACGTTTGTGAATTTTAAATAGTTCCTCTGCTTTAAGCAATGGCTATTTTTCTCATGTGCTGCTGCATGAAGTTTAATTTATTCAGAAATAGCTGTTTCTTTATTTCTAAGCTAAATGTTTGAAACTAAACACACTTCTTTGGAATTTTAATTGCTAATAACGAATTTGTAGGTTTCAGTCTTTAGTATCCCTTTAACCTCCAGATCAGGACATCGATCTTCAGGAAGTGACATCATTACTGGAAGGAAGTCAGCAGTCAGTGAGCATCAACAGTGTGTTTCTCTAAAACCTGCTCAAATCTGTTTGATATCAGTGTTTCTCTCTGAACTTCATGAAAGGAAACTTGTGCTCTCTCAGTCCACGACTTCAGCTCTTGGTCTGAGCTTGAGTGTTATTTTATCATTAATATAGTGTAATGGTTTTGAATTAATTCAATTTTTTTTCTTTTAATTTTAGTTTAAAATTTGTTGTGTGTGTGTTTTCCAGTTTCATTATTCTTGTTTTAGTCTATTTATAGTTTTCATTATTTTTATTTCAGTTATTTTCAGCTTTCATTCTAGTAATTATTTAATAATTCAACTTAAACTAAATGGACATTTGAAATGCTGCCTTGGCAACTGACTGAAATATGACAAGTTACATTTGTTATATTTTATTTTATTTATTTAACATTTATTTTATTTCATTTACCACAAATGTTCTTTTGTTTGTTTGTTTGTTTGTTTTTTAATATATATATTAGTGTGAGTATAAGTGTCTGAGCTTGAGGGTTATTTTAATATCATTAATATAGAATTATGGTATTTATTAATATTTTAACTTTTTATATTTGTTATATTTGTTACATACATTTTCTGTTTCATTTTAATTTTAGATTAAGTTTTAGTATTTTTTGTGTGGGTTGTTTTCTGGTTTTATTATTATCTTTTCAAATGTCTATTTGATTTTTATTTGATTTTAGTTTTAGTTTAGTTATGTCCAACTTGCAGTTATTTTAGTAATTCAACTTAATATAAATTTTAAATGTTGCTTTGACAATTAACTTGAAATGTTTTTTTTTAAATATTTTAATTTATTTAACATTTTTTATTTCAATTAACAATTTATATATATATATACATATACAGTATAAGTTAGTAGAATTTAAGAGTGAGTGTTATTGTAGCATCATTAATATACTGTAGTTTTATGGTATTTATTACAGTTTTTTTCAGCTGCTTACACA
>NC_081162.1:28409185-28559185 GCF_012432095.1 Onychostoma macrolepis
GAGGTGAAGAGCAGCGAAGATGAACACCAGAGCCTTCCAGATGTCGTTCAAGTGAGCAAAAAGAGCACAAAGAAGAATCAAAACCCTGCGGAGAGCATCATGGGATCCAAAGACAAGAAGTCCAAGGATGAGGGCAAGAAGAAGAAGAAAGCTGAGAAAGAAGAATCAGAAGAGGAGGATGACAACTCCCAGAAGAAGAAGAAGAAGAAGAAGAAGTCCAAGA
Organism: Onychostoma macrolepis; assembly: GCF_012432095.1. Classification (NCBI taxonomy): domain Eukaryota; kingdom Metazoa; phylum Chordata; class Actinopteri; order Cypriniformes; family Cyprinidae; genus Onychostoma; species Onychostoma macrolepis. The sequence continues at coordinate 28,409,409 of NC_081162.1, forward strand.
AAGGAGCCGGTGATAGCGATGATGAGGGCAAGAAGGGAAAGGGCAAGAAGAAGAAGTCCAAAAACGTCGATTATGTGGAGATTTACGAGAACGAGCTGAAAAACTACGAGCCTGAGAAAGTGGAGAACTATGAAGACGAGTACCACAAGAAAAAAGGTAAAGCAACTCAAACGTTATTAAACGCAAAAATAAAGCTTCTTTATTGGCAGTGATGGCTTACCTTTAACATACATTAAACAAATAATAAAGCTACTTTATAGTGAAAAAATGTTCTTTAGATGATTCAAATGTTCTTGTTCTTTTATGAACTGATCACTGAAAAGTTCTTTGGGAACCGAAAATGGTTCTTCCAAGGAATTACTGTGAAAACACCCTTTTGCAATCTTTATTTTTAAGAGTGTATAGTTATAAGATCAATTAAAATTCTGAGTTTGAAACTGAATCTTTTTTACTGATTCATTACAAGAATTTACAGATTTGTTCACTTATGAGTCAGACTCCACTGTTCACCCTGTAGCTATTAGACTGATTCAAATTGTGAGACTGTGAATCTTTTTGACTGATTCGTTTCTAGGAATCAGTTAGAGAGTCATTTGTTCATGAATCAGATTCTGCTGTTCACACTGTACTGTAGTCATTAGACTGATTCAAATTATGAGTTTGAGAGTCTTTGTGAATCTTTTTGACTGATTCATTACAGTGAATCAAAGAGTCATTTCTTGATGAGTCAGACTCCACTGTTCACACTGTAGTCATTAAACTGATTCAAATTCCTACTTAACAACAAAAAAAAAATGTTATGAGTTATGAAAACATAGTTTTTGAATGTTTGCTGAACGTTCAAAATGTTTAAAAAACGTTTTTCTTTGTTATATACAAATGTTACTGGAACATTCCATTTGATCATTTTGCAAACATTATGGAAATGTTACTTTTGAATGTTCTCTGAACGTTCTAAAACCAGTAGTAACATTTAAACGAACGAGTTAGACGAACTAAAATGTTTCAGAAAAAATGCTGTATACACTGCAAAAAATTATTTCCTTACTTAGTATTTTTGTCTTGTTTTCTAGTACAAATATCTAAACATTCTTGAATCAAGATGCATTTACTGTACAAGTGAAATTATTTAAGATATTAAGTCTTGTTTTCTAAAAAACAAATTATCAAAATGTTGTTAGTTTTTGTTTAAAACAAGCAAAAATATCTGCCAATGGGGCAAGAAAAATAATCTTGATTAGCCTTTGAATTAAGATTATTTTTCTTACCCCATGTATTGGCAGATATTTTTGCTTGTTTTAAGCAAAAACTAACAACATTTTGATGAATTTTTTTAATAAAACAAGACTTAATTTCTTAAATCTTTTACTTGTACAGTAAATGCATCTTGATTGAAGAATGCTTAGATATTCATACTAGAAAACAAGACAAAAACACTAAGTAAGAGAATAATTTTTTTTTGCAGTGTAAATAGTGTTTTTAGAACATTATAACTTTGAAAAAATGTTTTATCAGTGTTACTGGAAGAATGTTTGCTCATAACCTTTCCAGAACGTTCTGAGAACATTCCCTGTTAGCTGAGTAATCATTATAGTTATCGTTCTTGGTGTGAATGGGCTTTAATGATCCGTTTTCTGATTTCAGTGTCGATTATTTTGACTGTATCATGATGAGTTTTGACGTTGTATCATGACGTTGTGTTTTTGAGCGTAGTCATTGTTCAGCGGAGCGCTTCAGTCTCTTCTGCTATGGAATCTCCTCATTAATAATGCACCAGATCTCACGTATTCTGTGTTCAGTCAAATCAAGCATGTTTTCCTCTCAGTCTACGAGGTGGTGGCCATCACCGGAGACGTCAACGGAGCTGGAACAGACGCCAACGTCTTCATCACGCTCTTTGGCGACTATGGCATCACTCCCAAACTGCATCTGGCCAGCAAGTGAGTCCATATGAAGCTCTGCTGCCCTGACACTCCATTCATAATCATCTGTGTAAATAATAAATGAATTGCCTGTTCGGCCTGGTAGCCACACGTCTAGTTGTTTACAGTCGTGCATGAATATGTTTTTTCTACTGATGATATTTAACACCATCGTTCTGTCTTTCCCCGAACCCACAGCACAGACAAGAGGTATCTGAGTCTGTTCCTCTCTGATTGAGGGGAATCCAGATCTCGCTGCTGTTGTGACGTTTACATGCGCACATGATATTCTAGAACCTTTCATCAAAGAGCAATATTTCATTTGCATGATGATCAAATCTGATTCAGCGAGGTTTATTGCTCTTCATAATGAAAGGCTACAATATGCATGTGCTGTACATCGTTATGATGAACTGGTGTGAATCCTGTGGAAATGTATAGCATTGTGCTTGTAGAAAGAACATCTGCAGCGCTTTACTATTCTGTTTCCAGACACACATCATTCAGACTATATCATCTGCATAAAGCTCATTTACAGAATATGTGTGTTTGTCAGCAAATGCATGATAAATTGGCTGCTAGGTGCTCATATATTTTCTGAAATGTATCATGACTCTTTTGAAGTTCACTATAAGGGTATTTAATATATGATGAAGCATCTCAAGACACAAAAACTTTAATTTTACACTGTGTGCATTTAAGCAATAGAGATGCAATACACAGCCGTCGTGCATATAACTTGCATTTATTCTCCAAGGTTTGTACTGCAAGTCATTGTGCTTAAAGATAATCTGTCGTTTAGACACCATTTCATTGCATTTACACCTCACATTAATATACAGACTGAGTATTGTGATTGTTTAAAGGGATTGAGGGTTTGATTTTGTCTTTAGCTTTTGAATCAGTACTTTAGATGATTCTGTGTTTGTGGAAATTAAGTACGGTTCTGTTTGCATTGATATTTATTGCAGAAATCGAACTGCTTTTGAAAAAAACAAAACTGACGTCTTCCGGATAAAAACACACAATGTCGGCCATTTGAAAAAAATTAGGTAAGTGATTTAAGGTCAGTAATAATTGAACTTACAACTGAAAATAAATTAATATTAGTAAAATAATATATTTTACTAATAATAGAAATATAATACTCTAATAGTAACATTTATATATATATATATATATATATATATATTTTTTTCAATTACAAGTTCAGTTTACTAAATATTAAAATATATTATTTTACTACAATGTAAAAAAACAAAAACAAAGTAGTAAATAAAACAAATTATTTGAGTATATTTTACAAGATTTTTTTACAAGAAAATACTATTTCAGTAAGTTTAAGTTTAATTAAATTTGTTACTTGCTATTTCTTTGTGAAATTTACTAGCAATTGTTGAAAACTGTTACACCATATTTTTTCGATGTAATATTTAATAATATACTGTAATTAATATGACTAAAATCAGATACAGATTCAAAGTTTGGACACTCTAGTGAATTTATTTTCTCATTATCTTAAAAACCTTTTGATTTAAAGCCTTCTGCTAAAATACTTGAAATTAGTCTTGTAGATAAATATAATTTATATCTACTGTATGGATTTCTGTTCAAAACTAAAAGTACAGTATTATTATTCAGTTTTATTATTATTTTGGAGGGTGTGAAATAATACACACTGTAAAAAATGACTGTGATTTTAACGGTAAAAAACTGTGAAAATGCTACAGTAAAAACCTGTTAAATGGTTAACGGTAAGTTCCTGTAAAATTTACAGGGAAAAACCGTAAACTGACGTAAAATTCCCTGCGTTGCATTTCAAATTTTGTTTGAATTTGATGTTTTGTCTTTGAAATAACTATGTTTCTTCTTAGTTTTTTTCTTATCAGTTATGTTTATTAGGGTTGTATGTTACATCTAATGTTGTTAAATGAATGTTTATTGCATATTTCAGTTTAATGAGTCTCACCATGATGGTGTTTAGTGCTTGTGTGAATGACACTGTGCTCCTTCTATATATGTTAATATTTAAAAGCTGCTTGTGATAGGCTTTGGTTCATCATGTGACTCTCTCATCACCTTCTGCATTTGGTGGTTATCAGTGTATTACAAAGGTACAAAACAGATTTCAGTACTTCAATAGGTTGGTATATTAACATTATATCAGTTAATGAAATTACGGTATTTAACTGTAAATTTAAGTTAAATGTTGTTACCGTATTTTCTACGGTAGAATTCTGGCAACCACAGCTGCCGTTTTTTTTACCGTAAATTTTACGGATTTTTTTTACAGTGCAGTTAAAGTTGTAACTTTAAACTAGTAGTGTGGTGAATCAGTCTGCTCTGTGTTTTTGTCAGGATTGAACATGATAACACGGGTCTGAACGCCAGCTGGTTTCTGGACCGGGTCGTGGTCACCGACATGAACAGACCGCATTTACGCTTCTACTTCGCCTGCAACAACTGGCTGAGCAGAAACGAGGGGGACGGCTTGTTCGTCCGAGACCTGCTGGGCAGCCTGGACCCTATGGACATGCCCAAATGTGAGGCTTTATCTCCTATATCACCTTTAAGAGTGCTGGACTATGGAGAAAACTTTTTTCCTCTGATTCCTTGAGTCATGTCAAGTTAAGTGTCAATTTCATGATGGCATCTAGTGAAAAGAATCCGTGCTAATTTAATGCATGCATATTTCTGATATCAATATGTGGATGTCATACAGTAGTGAAAATGCAAGTAATGGCTAAACATGCAAACAATTATATCATGCTTTAGTTTAAACGTGTTTGGCCTCCAGAATTGCTGCTTTCAGGTAAAAACAGTGTTTTATTTTTGCAGATAATAAATATGTTGTGAGCGTGTTCACAGCTGATGTGAAAGGCAGCGGGACAGATGCTGATGTCTTCCTCAACATTTTTGGGGAAAATGGTGATACAGGTAATAAAGATGTAGATAAACAGTCCTGTGTACACATTATCATGTGCTTTAAAGTGATTCTCAACAGGTGGGAAAAAAATATATGTAAAATAATAATTTGAAAAAATGAACACAAAAATCCTGTAATACATTTTTATATAGATTTTCTTAATGTTTTCAAAATTAAGCTATTATCCACGTGGTGTGTTCCCTTGTGAAAAAGAAGTGTGCTTAATTAATATTAAATGTGCACTAAAGTAAAATACTGTACTTACAGGTAATATAACAGTAATGAAATAAAAGCCAATTTCATGACTGTATTTCGTAATAGTGTCAAATTAATTTTTTTACTTTAAAGTACATTTAAAATGATTATGTTTTAATAATGTTTTGTCATGCGGCCTTATGTGTAAGAGGATTAAATAAGCAAGTATGCTTTAAAGAAGTACACTTATTTTGATGTGTGGAGTAACGTACTAAAGCACATGTCAAGCACTTTAACTTTTAGTGTGATTTGATTTACATTTACATTTATAGATGACATATTTTAAATGCACTGAATTGCAATATTACAAATGTGTAATATATTTAAACACACAACAAACTATTGTCAAGAATATTTTAGTTTACCATAAATCCTTGCCAGCACTTTAACCATATTTCAAGGACAATGCAAGTAATTATGTAATTACATATAAAGGTGTACTTTAGTGGGTCAAAAACACTCAGTTCAACTAACTGCATTTAATATGAATTTTAACTCACGATATGCGTAAATAACTTGCTATTAAATGTTCGAAACATTACATTCAGTTCACACTTCTTAGCATATTAAGTATGCTTAAGTGTGCTTCTTTTTCACAAGGGTTAATTAGGTTGCGATGTCCAGATCTGGCTGGTTTAAAGTGTCCATAAACTAAACGTGTCCTCGGCGACACACAGAACCTGATATCACACACCGCTGGGTTTCTGACCCCAAATGCCTTCGCTTCATTGTTGATGGTTTTCGCATTTCATATCCAGTTACACTAATATCTATTGTTTTTATGTCCCAAAGGAGAGAGAAGATTAGACAATGATAAAAACAACTTTGAGAGGGGAACCGAGGACAAGTTCACCATAGAAGCTCCAAACCTGGGCAGAGTGAGGAAAATAACCATCGGACACAACAACAAGGGCTCCTCGGCTGGATGGTTTGTGGAAAAGGTACAAACTCAGCCACAACTCAATAAAGATTTTCACAGACTCTTTGGAATATAATACTGACTGTGTCCTAATCAACTCACACAAACACAAATAATTATACCTCAGTGTTTTTGTGTTGTTTTCCAGTATAAATATCTGAACATCCTTAAATCATTTACTTGAGAATCAGAAGGACTTAAATATTAAGTCTTGTATTCTGAAAAATGCATTAAAATTAAGTGAATTTATGCTTGAAACAAGAACAAATATGTGTCAATAAAAAATTAGCTTAATTCAAAGGGAAAACAAAACCTTGAGCCTAAAATTCACTTCATATTGATACATTTTTCAGAGACGAAGACTTTTGTCCTTTTGCCGTTCAGAACACTGACAGTGTCGTGTAAACATGACTGAAGACGCTAAACGCGGAGGAACAAACAAACCGAATCAATTGAGTGAGTCATTTACACTGGAACTGCTCCAACTGAATCAAACACAAACTCTATTCACTAGCAAAAATCAGATCAAAGAGCCATTCATTTTTGAATTTCGACATCACTTGTAATGATTTTAAAAAGCACTTAGTGATGGGTGAAATGGAGCTTTTTGAAACTCCAAATCCAAAACATTGCGAAATGATATAGCTACTATTTTAATGCGCTCCAGTCGGATCGGGTATCGGAAAACTTTTGATTCAGATCGGGACTTCAAAGCACATCGCAAAACATTTGATTCAGAACAGGACTTTGGGGTGCGAATTGCGAATCATTTGATTCAGATCGGAACTTCGGAGCAGGTTCGCAAGTCATTTTGCAAATTGAAAGATTCGTCATATGTGTTCCGAATATGAAGTGATGGTTTGCTAATTGTTATTTAGATCGGGACTTCGGAGCATGGATAGTGAATCATTTGATTTAGATTGGAACTTCAGAGCGGGATTGTGAATAATTCTTTAGATCGGGACTTCAGAGCGCATATGGTGAATCATTTGATCTAGATTGCAACTTCGGAGTGCGTTCCTGAATCTTTTGATTCAGATCGGGGCTTCGGAGCGCATGTTGCAAATCATTTGATTCAGAACGGAAATTCGGAGTGCGTTCGTGAATCCTTTGATTCAGATTGGATCTTTGGAGTGCGGATGGTGAATCGTTTGATTCAGATCGGGGCTTCGGAGAGCATATCACGAATCATTTCATTCAGAACGCAAATTTGGAGTACATTCGTGAATCTTTTGATTCAGATCGGGGCTTCGGAGCGCATATCGCAAATAATTTGATTCAGAACGCAAATTTGGAGTACGTTCGTGAATCTTTTGATTCAGATCGTGGCTTCGGAGCGCATGTTGCAAATCATTTGATTCAGAACGCATAAATTTGGAATGCGTTCGTGAATCCTTTGATTCAGATCAGATCTTTGAGTGCGGATGGTGAATCGTTTGATTCAGATCGGGGCTTCGGAGAGCATATTACGAATCATTTAATTCAGAACGCAAATTTGGAGTACGTTCGTGAATCTTTTGATTCAGATTGGGGCTTCGGAGCGCATGTTGCAAATCATTTGATTCAGAATGGAAATTCGGAGTGCGTTCGTGAATCCTTTGATTCAGATCGGATCTTTGGAGTGCGGATGGTGAATCGTTTGATTCAGATCGGGGCTTCGGAGCGCATATCGCAAATCATTTGATTCAGAACGGAAATTCGGAGTGCGTTCGTGAATCCTTTGATTCAGATCGGATCTTTGAGTGCGGATGGTGAATCGTTTGATTCAGATCGGGCTTCGAGCGCATATCGCAAATCATTTGATTCAGAACGGAAATTCGGAGTGCGTTCGTGAATCTTTTGATTCAGATGGGGCTTTGAGTGCGGATGGTGAATCGTTTGATTCAGATCGGGCTTCGAGCGCATATCGCAAATCATTTGATTCAGAACGGAAATTCGGAGTGCGTTCGTGAATCTTTTGATTCAGATCGGATCTTTGGAGTGCGGATGGTGAATCGTTTGATTCAGATCGGGGCTTCGGAGCGCATATCGCAAATCATTTGATTCAGAACGGAAATTCGGAGTGCGTTCGTGAATCTTTTGATTCAGATCGGATCTTTGGAGTGCGGATGGTGAATCGTTTGATTCAGATCGGGCTTCGGGCGCATATCGCAAATCATTTGATTCAGAACGGAAATTGAGTGCGTTCGTGAATCCTTTGATTCAGATTGGATCTTTGAGTGCGGATGGTGAATCGTTTGATTCAGATCGGGGCTTCGGAGAGCATATCACGAATCATTTCATTCAGAACGCAAATTTGGAGTACATTCGTGAATCTTTTGATTCAGATCGGGGCTTCGGAGCGCATATCGCAAATAATTTGATTCAGAACGCATAAATTTGAATGCGTTCGTGAATCTTTTGATTCAGATCGTGGCTTCGGAGCGCATGTTGCAAATCATTTGATTCAGAACGCAAATTCGGAGTGCGTTTGTGAATCCTTTGATTCAGATCAGATCTTTGGAGTGCGGATGGTGAATCGTTTGATTCAGATCGGGGCTTCGGAGAGCATATTACGAATCATTTAATTCAGAACGCAAATTTGGAGTACGTTCGTGAATCTTTTGATTCAGATTGGGGCTTCGGAGCGCATGTTGCAAATCATTTGATTCAGAATGGAAATTCGGAGTGCGTTCGTGAATCCTTTGATTCAGATCGGATCTTTGGAGTGCGGATGGTGAATCGTTTGATTCAGATCGGGCTTCGAGCGCATATCGCAAATCATTTGATTCAGAACGGAAATTGAGTGCGTCGTGAATCCTTTGATTCAGATCGGATCTTTGAGTGCGGATGGTGAATCGTTTGATTCAGATCGGGGCTTCGGAGCGCATATCGCAAATCATTTGATTCAGAACGGAAATTGAGTGCGTCGTGAATCTTTTGATTCAGATGGGGCTTTGAGTGCGGATGGTGAATCGTTTGATTCAGATCGGGCTTCGAGCGCATATCGCAAATCATTTGATTCAGAACGGAAATTGAGTGCGTTCGTGAATCTTTTGATTCAGATCGGATCTTTGAGTGCGGATGGTGAATCGTTTGATTCAGATCGGGCTTCGAGCGCATATCGCAAATCATTTGATTCAGAACGGAAATTGAGTGCGTTCGTGAATCTTTTGATTCAGATCGGATCTTTGAGTGCGGATGGTGAATCGTTTGATTCAGATCGGGCTTGGGCGCATATCGCAAATCATTTGATTCAGAACGGAAATTGAGTGCGTTCGTGAATCTTTTGATTCAGATCGGGGCTTTGAGTGCGGATGGTGAATCGTTTGATTCAGATCGGGGCTTCGAGCGCATATCGCAAATCATTTGATTCAGAACGGAAATTCGGAGTGCGTTCGTGAATCCTTTGATTCAGATCGGATCTTTGGAGTGCGGATGGTGAATCGTTTGATTCAGATCGGGGCTTCGGAGCGCATATCGCAAATCATTTGATTCAGAACGGAAATTCGGAGTGCGTTCGTGAATCTTTTGATTCAGATCGGGGCTTTGGAGTGCGGATGGTGAATCTTTTGAATCAGATCGGGACTTTGGAACAGGTTCGCGAATTATTTGATTCAGATCGGGACTTTGGAACAGGTTCGCAAATTATTTGATTCAGATCAGGACTTCGGAGCGTGTATTGTGAATCATTTAATTCAGATCTGGAAATTTGGAGCACAAAATCATTTGATTTAAATTGCAAATCTTTTTTCTGATTTCTTTTCTTCTTTTCTTTATTAAACAGTACAAAACATCAAACCATTAAGGCAGTGCGGTTATAAAAACAAAACAATAAAGAAAAAAGAAAGAAAGTGTACACATTTACAAATCCCTTAAGAAAATTAACCATGGTTTTATTATAGGTAAAAGAGTAACCGTGTATTTTTGGCGTAGGTCTATTGGTTACCATTTGTACAGTATAACCAAATTTTTTACTACAAATACAATGGTTAAACTATCATTAGTATAGTAAAACCATGGTTAATTTTCATAAGGGATGTGTTGCCAGGTTAACAAAAACAGTAATAAATGTACACCTTAAGAGAAGAGAACACATAGGATGAATATAGAGATACAGTTTTTTAGGATGAACAGAGCTTCGGGTAATTTCCATGTACTTGTCTAGACCAGCTTTGAATAAAGAAAAGAGAGGTTTAGAGCGAGATTTTTTGTATGTATATGAAATTTAGCTAGCAAGAAGCACAAATTATGTTATATTTTGCTATATTCTCAGTTGAACAATCCAAAGAAATCAGGTTTTACATAATCAAAATTGTGTAATTATTGTCTGAAGACTATTCTAACATAAAAATGAGTATGTTAGCTACCATAGCTATAAATAAAGACTTTAGACGACATGACGTCATGACGTCACCCAAAAATGAAAATTCTGTCATTAATTACTCGCCCTCATGTCGTTCCAAACCCGTAAGACCTTCGTTCATCTTCGCAACGCAAATTAAGATATTTTTAATGAACTCCGAGAGCTCTCTGACCCTTCATAGACAGCAAGGATCCTAACACGATCAAGGCTCAGAAACGTAGCAAGGACATCATTAAAATAATCCATGTGACATCAGCAGTTTGTGTGCGAAGAAAACAAAAATAACGACTTTATTCAACAATTCGTCTCACTATAACGCCATTTTGGAGAGAATCACATATGTAAACAACGTATGCAACGAATGTACGCGGATACGCTGTTTACACTTTGATCTTAATGTAAACAACGTATCTGCGTACATACGTTGCATACGGTTGAGCCACTGATGTCACATGGATTATTTTAACGATGTCCTTGCTATGTTTCTGAGCCTTGATCGTGTGAGGATCCTTGCTGTCTGTGGAGGGTCAGAGAGCTCTCGGAGTTTATCAAAAATATCTTAATTAACGAAGGTCTTACGGGTTTGGAACGACATGAGGGTGAGTAATTAATGACAGAATTTTCAGTTTTGGGTGAACTATCCCTTTAAGGGCTGAAATTATGCTGAACGTTCAAACTTTTGAACTCTTTCAAACTTTTACAGCTACTTCAAACTATTAGGCTATGCTTTCTCAAGCCAACATCAAAGTTTGTCTTGAAGTTTTTCATCTTGTTGGAGAGCTGCGCTCCACCTCACATCACATCTCTCAGGATGAGGTCATTCTCGTCACCTTATCCACTCTGAAAGGAAACACCGCACTACTCTACTGGATTGGTTTTCCTGCGGATGAGAGCCGCCGCCTCAGATAGATATGCACATAGATTGTTCACACGGAAACCCAGCGTTCACCTCTGCTGTCTGCTTTTATTTCAGGTCATAGTGGATGATTTGGGAAACAAGGCCGTGTACGAGTTTCCCATCAGCCGCTGGTTTGCCATCGATGAGGATGATGGGAAGATACAGAGAGATGTTCTGGTTGGAGGCAGTCAACCCACCGGTAAACATGCAAAATATCACTTAAATGAACATACAGACAAAAGCTCCTCCTGAAAAACCAACATCAGCATCACATTGATTGATTGTGTACAGAAATGTACAAAGGTTTGGACAAACCTGACTGAATTATTTGATCTGAAGACTTAAATGCTTTAATAAATTAGGTCTAAAATACCGTTCAAGAGTTTGGGGTCAGTAAGATTTTTAAAAATGTTTTTAAAGAAGTTTCCTTTCCTCACCAAGGCTGCATTTATTTGATCAAAATGCAGTTAAAATTGTAAAATATAGAATATGTGTTAAACTGTAATTTATTTCTGTGATGCGCAGCTGTATTTTCAGCATCATTACTGCAGTCTTCAGTGTCACATGATCTTCAGAAATCATTCTAATATGCTGATTTGCTGCTCAACAAACATTTCTGATTATTATCAATGTTGAAAACAGTCGTGCTGCACAATATTTTTGTGGAAATTGTGATGCATTTTATTTTTCAGGATTCACAGATTAACAGAAAGTTCAAAAGAACAGCATTTATTTGAAATGGAAATCCTTTGTAACACTGCATCAATTTAATGCATCCTTGATAATTAAAATATACTAACGCCAAGCTTTTGAATGGTTATATATAATACTTTCCACAAAAATATTGTTCAGCACAACTGTTTTCAACATTGATAATAATCAGAAATGTTTCTCGAGCAGCAAATCAGCATATTAGAATGATTTCTGAAGATCATGTGACACTGAAGACTGCAGTAATGATGCTGAAAATACAGCTGCGCATCACAGAAATAAATTACAGTTTAACAGATATTCAAATAGAAAAGTTATTTTAAATTCAAATAATATTTCACATTTTTACAGTATTTCAGATCAAATAAATGCAGTCTTGGTGAGCAGAAAATACTTTTTTAAAGAACACCGATGATGAGCCAGTCTGGTTCAAGCTCTTCGTTTAAGATTCAGTCTGGACTCATTATAACATTATATATTACATTTATATATATATATATATATATGAAGAGTTCATTTACAAAAACAGATAACTCCGTTTTTAACAATTTTCAAAAGTCATGTTTTTTCATTGTGCATTCCACTTAATCTCAATCAAACTGCAGTTGGGTTATTTTGATTAGGTTAAAAAATAACTAAAAAACACAGCTAACTAACACAATACAAACATGATTTTTGAGTTATCTGCTTTTGCAAATAAACTCTTCATATATACATTATCTATTTTTGCAGGCATCGTGTACAACGTTCAGGTGGTGACAGGGAACATCAGAGGTGCAGGTACCAACTCCAAAATCCACATGATCATGCACGGCTCCAAAGGCCTGAAGAACAGCGGCAAGATCTTCCTGGAGGGAGGGAAGTTTGAGCGTGGCCTGACCGACATCTTTAACGTGGAGATCGCGGCGCTGCTCAGTCCGCTCAGCCGAGTCACGATCGGTCACGATAACGGAGGAGTCAATGCTGGCTGGTACTGCGACAAGGTCAAGGCTCTGTCCTCCGTTGCTTAAACTTCACCGTTGATTATCATAGAAAATTATTTCAATTTGTCATTTAGTTTGTAAAAACCAGCAAAAATCATCTTTAAAATAATGCAAGTATTAAGGTAAGATTATTAAGGCGAGACACTACAAGCAACAGGCTGGTTGATTTTAACATTTTGATCTATTTTGCTTCCATTGCATGTCTTTTTTCAGACTAGTGGAAAGAAAACATCTATTAAACACATATAAGTGTTTATTTTATTGTACTTTTTTACTCTATTTACGTCTGTAGATTTATTTAATTGTAATTGCAAGATACGGTATAAACTTATAATTACAATAAATCTCAGAATTAGAAAAAAGTCAGATTTGCAAGATAAAAACAAAGAATTTCAAAATGTAAAGTCATAATTGCAAGAAAATGTCATAACTGCGAGTATACATCTGCACTGTAAAAAAAAAAGTTCAGCCAACTTAAAATTTTAAGGCAACCAGCTTCAGCAGATTTTTGAGTTTGCTCAACCCATTTTTGTGGGAGATTCTCAAACTTTTGTTATATAAACTTAAAACGACAAGTTGAGAAAACTCAAAAATCTGCTGAAGCTCTTTTTTTTTTTACAGTGTGGCTTTATCCAAAATATATGGAAATTAGTGCATATTTAATTAGATACTGCCTTAATTGTTTATGAAATGTCATTTTTAAATATGCAAATGTCTTAATAATATGGTATGGTGATATCTAGTTAAAATATGTTCCCTTATTCACCTGTGCTGTCCTAAACTGAAAATGCTGCATCTTTAAAAGCTTAATTTGTCTGTGTTTTTTGTGTTGCAGGTGGTCGTCTTCTGTCCGTTCACTGGCATCGAGCAGACGTTCCCTTGCTCTAAATGGCTGGATGAGGACGAGGCTGACGGGCTCGTCGAGAGGGAACTGTATGAAATGGTGTCGCTCCGGCAGAAGAGGCAAAAAAGTGAGTATTGCTCATAATGTGAAAGAAACAGGTTGTAGGTTTTATGAGGTTAAACGGATCTCCTGCTCCTCAGAGCATCCCTGGTCTCTCTGGATCTGGACGTCAGATATTCCGGGAGCAGGAACAGACGCGTCTATCTTACTCCAGATATACGGAGAGAAGGGCAAGTCGGACGAGATGAGACTCGACAACAAAACTGATAACTTTGAGCAGGGCCAGCTGGACAAGTTCATGGTAAATCTGCCGTTTTAGGGATAAAAAGTGGTGATTTGGGGAGACGTTGCCGATTGGCAAAAAATACATATTATTTAACAGGCTTTGATGTGTTGGCTATATACAATTTTTAATTATTCATTTAAACATTTTAACATTTTACTGTATATGACATTGTACATAGTCATTCTGCACTATTAAGGGGGGATACATTTCATTAAAAAACTGAGTTCATTTTCATACCACAAAGATTTGTATGTAAATCTGAAACGTATTTTATGATTGGAAGTATTTTCTTATACCAGTGTTATTATAAGATAATATACTTTCTAAAATATTTTGAGTTAATTTTAATTTTTATATTTTCTATTTACATTTTAATTTTAGTTAAAGTTTTAGTAATTTAGGTTTTTTTTTGTCATTTATATTATTATTTTTGAAATATGTCCATATTTTTTTATGGTTATAGTTTTAGTCAACTACTAGAAAAACCCTGTCTTGCAAAAGAACAGTATATATATTATTAAGTGTTTATTTCTTTTAAAATTATTTATTTAAATTCTACATTTTATGATTTAATACATTTTTAGTTTGATTAGTTTTCATTTTAAAATTAATACTTCTAATTTTACATTTTCATGATTTAATTCATTTAGGTAAATGTTTTGTTTTATTTGCTTAATTTTTTAAATGACTTATTTTTATTTTACTTTTTATAATTCGTTCATTTTAGTATGTTTATTATAATTGTTTTACCTTTAAAATTATTTATTTATTACAGTTTTATTATTTAATTTGAATGCATGTTTTATTGTAAAAAATATATATTTTACAATTATTTTTATTCTACAGTTGATCATTTTATTTTTATTTTATTATTAATTTTAATTTACTTAAATTTGTGTAAACAAAATTCAATTTGAACAAATTTCAAAATGACAGGATTTGTTTTGGATTGTCATTGTTTATGCATTTCAGCAGTTCAAACCATCTGATCTGTGTTGAATATGATTCATTTGTCATCTGTTTTGTCAGATTGAACTACCAGATCTTGGGAAGCTGACTAAACTGAGAATCTGGCACGAGAAGAGAAATCCCTTCGCCGGCTGGCATTTAAGTCGAGTAAGAGCATGAGATGCTGCTGCATTTAATGCTTCACACTTGATATCAGAATAACAGTCTTCTTTATGTCTCCTAAGATGTCCATAATGAAAACTTTAACAAAGGAAACATATAAATTCCCAAGTGAGCGCTGGCTGGACGCTAATGAGGACGATAACGAAGTGGTGCGAGAGCTTCCAGCCACCGGAGATCTCATCTCTGAACCTCTGACACGTACATTATCACGCATTATTATTATCGTTAACATTAGTCTACAAGATCAGTTCACTCTCTAACGGATATTTCTGTTTCTCCAGTTATCAAGTATCGCATCACAGTGTACACAGGGAACGTGAGCGGCGGAGGAACAGACGCACATGTGTTTCTGTGTCTGATCGGGGATCAGGGCGACACCGGCGAACGCACTTTGATCAACTGCAAAAACAACGTCAACAAGTTTGAGAAGGGCAACGTTAGTGGCGTTTCTGTGGAGCTTCTATGATGTGCTTGTGTTTGTCCATTTGTCTCTCTGACGCTCTGCCCAGCAAACACAGAACGTTCCCCTAACGTTAGTATTTGGTTCCCGTTTGGTTATCTTTTGAGAACCAAATAATAACGTTTCCAGAATGTTGCAGAGAGGTTATTTTGAAAAATAAAACTAAAAATAACTTACACACAAGGTTCCTTTGGGTTATTATTTTGGAACCATGAAATAACATTCCTAGAATATTGCAGGGAGTTTATTTTTAAATTACCTAAATATAACTTACACATTACGCATAATGGTTAATCTTTTGGAACCATAAAATCACGTTCCCGGAAGGTTGCAGGGAGGTTATTTAAAAAAAAAAAAACTAAATAACTTAGACAGAACGTTCCCTAATGGTTATTTTTGGGTTATTATTTTGGAAGCATAAAATAAAGTTTCCAGAACATTGCAGAGAGGTTATTTTTAAATAACCTGAATATAACTTACTCAGAACGTTCTCTAATGGTTTTTTTGTTTGTTTTTTTAGGTTAGCCTATTATTTTGGAACCATAAAATAACATTTTACAGAACATTGCTGGGAAGTTATTTTTAAATAATTAAAAATAACTTATTCAGAACGTTCCCTAATGGCTTACCTAGGCTACTTCCAATTACAAAATTGCAAATGTTTTTGTGTAATGCCTTGTACAAAACTCTGATATTAGTTTAATACAGCATTTATTGAAATGTAGAAATTGGTTCAATCAAAGTGATAAGTCCAACTGCATGGCTAAAATATTACGCCAGAATGTCTCAATATACTGCCTCTGATCTGCGCGCGCTTTCTCCTGTCTTCCACAGAAAGCCGCGCGCTCGCGTAATTTAAAAATTAACGGTCGTTTCGTTTTCCTGGCTGGCTGACTGACATTCGTTTATCGATCTCTTTATTGATTAATTTCTTATAATTAATATAGATATGAGAGTAAATATGATTTCGGAAGATTTAAAAGCCTAACTGAAGTCAACATGATGTTACTCCAGAAGTTTTTGTTTACGGACTAAACTGTAGGCCTACAATTCAGGTAAGAAATAAATGCACTGATATCCTACTTTTAAGTCAAACAGTTGTTTATTCATTTTTTAGTCTCTGTGACTAAATTTCATATTTTAAAAAACAGATTGTGTTGAAGTCATTGTTATTTGGTGCTAATGTAAAATCTGTGTGAAATCCAGTACAAAGGGGTCATATAATGCCATTTTTATACAAGTTAATATGATTCTTTAGGGTCTAAATGAAAAGTTTGTAATATACTTTAATTAAAAATTCTCGTTCGTATTGTAAGAAAACACTCATTTTACCTGCTCAAAAACAGCTCTCTGTTCAGCACGCCATTTCAGTGCATGTGCCTTTAAATGATCATGAGCTCTGCTTACCCCGCCCCTCTGCTCTGTGGGGCGTGACACAACACAAGTGGAGTGTTGCCTTGACAACAGTTGAGGGTATCTTTTGGCGGAAGAATGGCAGCGGGAGTTTCTGAGGACACTTTCATTCATTTTAATGTACTGTTACCACGTTAACTTTACCACAGCGTACACAGTTTGTAATAACACAATAACCATAATGCGTTGTTCATTACAAACGTGGGATTATGAATTATATTGAGAACATCGTACATAGAAAACATGCCGTAATGTACACTTGATTTCATGTAATGAACACTTGATTTCACGTAATGAAAGTTAGTGTAAACTTTAGCCACATTCATGGTGAAACATGCAAGCGATTAGCAAAAATTAATATAAAGGTTAATAAAACGTTACACTCACTTCTTCTGGAGGTGCAGCAGGAACACGAATAGTTGGTACCGATCCTTTTTTCAGGAGCAGCTTCTTGGCAAAACCAGCTTTAAACTGACCCTCGTTTATAAAGCAGTCTGGTGAGAAATGATTCGCGCAAACATGAAAGAATTGAGGTTGATCTGGGGGACTATTCCCTTCGAAAACAAAACTCAGCCACTGTGTCTTCAGCGGTTCGGACTTAGGAACATCAAAATGAATGCTGTGTTCATTATTGCACCCGAGAACAGAACACCACGATCGCTTAGACGCCATTCTGCTCATAGACAGCTCCAGCGTATATCAACAATGACGCACGGACTATGATTGACAGCTCGCTCACGAGCAAGGGCGGGTCTGTGTTGAAACACTGCTGTCAATCAACCATCGTGGGAGGGGCGTCCGACCGTGTGACGTCACACGGTCGAACGGCTTGATTTGAGACAGGGTAAAACAAATAAGGAGATTAAAAAAACACTGGATGGATTTTTATCATTTTATGATGGTTGTGTACAGGCACTGCTAACACACATTTCAGTACAATCAACTTGTAAAAGTGCATGTACCATTATATGACCCCTTTAACCAATATCTTTTCTGCTGGCCTTTGATGATCCAGTTCAACCATAATAAGCAAAAATGACTGTAGATAAATTAACAATTGTGCTTCATTGTTTTTTTTTATTGCTGAAGAGTGTTGAACCTTCTTCTCCTGCGTTCTACTGTACAGATGTGAATTTACTTTTCCTTCAGCCTGAGGTTTATTCATTAAACTTTTTGGTGTGAAAGGGCTTTTACATTTGCTATAAATAGAACTTCTTATGTTAAAAACAATCAAGCCCTGCTCATATTTAAAATGTAACGCAAAAGTAATGTAACGCATTACTTTCCATAAAAAGTAACTAAGTAACATAATTAGTTACTTTTTTAGGGAGTAACGCAATATTGTAATGCATTACATTTAAAAGTAACTTTCCCCAACACTGGGCGTATCCGTAGTAAAAGTTATGCGTTTTAAAATGAAAACGCACTAGTGTAAAGCTAGCTGGTGTTCCGTGTATTTGTCACAGGCGGATGAGTTCATCATTGAGGCCGTGTCCATCGGGCAGGTGCGCAGGGTGCGAATCGGTCACGACGGCCGTGGCGGAGGCTGCGGATGGTTCGTGGATAAAGTAATCGTCAGAGAAGAAGGCCAGGCCGAATCACAGGCCGTCGAGTTCCCATGCAACAGGTTACCGGCGTCAATCCATTAACTGGAACCCAAAACATTGGTTTAAAGGGATAGTTCACCCCAAAATGGAAAATTCTGTCATTAATTACTTACCCTCATGTCGTTCCAAACCCGTAAGACCTTTGTTCATCTTCGGAACACAAATTAAGATATTTTTGATGAAATGTGAGAGCTCTCTGACCCTCCTATAGACAGCAACGCATGTTCCCAGGTCCAGAAACGTAGCAAAGACTTCAGTAAAATAGTGACATCAGTGGCTCATTTTCAATTTTCCGTAGCTACGAGAATACTTTTTGTGCGCAAAGAAAACAATAATAACATAATTTATTCAACAATTCTTCTCCCCGAGTTACCGTCTTCCACCGTTTTGGAGAGTACCAACGACGCATGTGCGCACTTTCTCCTGAATGTAAACAAAAAATACATGTTTACACAAAAAGTATTCTCATAGCTTCCCAAAATTTAAGTTAAGCCACTGATGTCACATGGACTGTTTTACCGATGTACTTAGTACGTTTCTGGGTCTGGCAACATTACAGTTGCGTTGCTGTCTATAGAGGGACAGAGAGCTCTCGGATTTCATCAAAATATCTTCATTTGCGTTCCGAAGATGAACGACATGAGGGTGAGTAATTAATGACAGAATTTAAATTTCGGGGTGAACTAATCGTTTAATGCGCAGAATAGGTCGTTCTTGAGCGACATTTGTCTTTTATTTTTATTTTATTATAATTTTTTTTTACATATCCTCCTTCATCTGTTCAGATGGTTCGACCGCAATGAAGACGACGGGCAGATTGTTCGTGAGTTGGTGCCATTAGCAGATGGACAGAGGCTTTACAGTAAGTTTTCTCCTGTTTCATATCTTGGTTTTCACCTGCTGGATGATATAAACACACGTCTAGTCAAATATAATCTACATATTTATGATTTACTTAATTTTTAGTATTTCGTTATTCATTTAAAATGACGTGTATAATTTCTACATTATGATTATGATTATTTATTATTTTACATTTTGACGTTTTAGTTCATTTTTAGTATCTTAATATGATTGTTTGATATTTTAAAATTATTCACTTTAATTTTACACTTACATGATTTAATTATTTTTAGTAAGTGTTATATTTTGATAGTTTCTAATTTAAAATTATTTATTTTAATTTTACATTTTATGATTTTTTAATAGTTTTTAAAAGTTTAAAATTTTACATTTTGATTTAAGTGAAATGTTTTATTTTTATAGTTTTAATTGTCAAATTATTTCAATTCTACATTGATATAATTAATTTTTAGTATTATTATTTTGATAGTTTTAATTTTAAATTTTCAGTTCTATATTTTTATGATTACATTTTAGTATTTTATTTTGACAGTTTTTGTGTTAAAGGTGTCTAATTTTATTTTTTACATTTTACGATTTAATGAAGTTTTAGTAAGTGTTTTATTTTGATAGTTTTTATTTTTAAAGTATTTATTTTAATTTTACATTTTTGTGATTTAATACATTTTTACTTGGTGTTTTATTTATATAATTTTAATTTAAAATGAATCATTTACATTCTACATTTTTATGATTTAATTTGTATTTTTATTGTTATTAAATTCTTTAATTTTACATTTTTGTGATGTAATGAATTAAGTGTTTTTATTATTATTTATTTTATTTCAATTTACATTTTTATTCATTATTAGCTTGTCTCATAAACCCCCTCACTTTTCAGGGGAACCCCAGTTTCACCAAAAACCAGAATTCAGCACAAAAGTCAAATTAGCCTTTTCAGTTCTTCGAACACATGAAAGCTGAATATGAGAAATGTCTGTTTCAGACGTGAGCTATCACATCGCAGTGAAGACGGGTAACGTCAGTGGAGGAAGTTCAGACTCTAAAGTGTTTGTGAAGTTCTACGGTGAGAAGGGAGACACCAGCAGAATGATGCTCGTGGTCTCAGACAACAACCTGCGCAATTACTTCGAGGCGGGCAGGGTGGATGTTTTCACCGTCGACACCGCTGACATCGGGCAGGTATGTGTGCTTTCCTACCAGTACTGTATTATATTTAACAGACACATATTAAACCACCTCATAAACCCATGAAGATGTTTTTCTCAAATCTAGATTAACCGGCTCCTGATCGGTCACACTAATGAAGGGATGCGTGCCGGCTGGTTTCTGGACAGCGTTCAGATCATGGTGCCAAATCACGGCAAACACTACATGTTCCCCAGTCACCGCTGGCTGTGCAGAGACGAGGCTGATGGGAAGACGGAGGTGGAGATTTACCCCAGTGAAATACTGGATGTTGAACAATGTAAACGCTCATGCTGTTATTATAGCAGATCCCTGCTGAAAACACAGCAAACAATCTGCTTCTTCCTCAGCATTTTTGCCTTGTTTGCCTTGCTTTGGTTCCAGTACATTCTTAAATCAAGATACATTTACTTGAGGAGCAAAATGACTTAAGATATTAAGTTTTGTTCTATTAAAACTATATATTTATATACACACACACACACACACACACACACACACACCCTGACTTGGTGATTTACTGTTTTCTACATAAAATCATCCTTCATAAGGTAAAGAACATTCTGTGAAAATGTAACCTTGATATCTTTAATATTGACTGACTAAGACCATGTCAAAGATTTAAATCATAGTGAAATTAATGGTTGAAATCAAATTTTGATGCTTATTATGTCATAATTAGATTTTGAGACTTTAGCTTGGATATCACAGAGAGGGTCACATATTATTATATAATATTATAATATTCTTTTCATAGTATTGGAATAAATTTAGCCGTACTATGGCCTTCTTGTGTCATTGTCCTGTAGTGATAAACTATGAGATCACGGTTTTGACGGGGGACGTCTTTGCTGGTGGCACAAATGCCAATGTTTTTATACAAATCTATGGAGATCAAGGAAAAACGGAGGTGCTCCAAATCGGCAGCAGGTCAAACAACTATGAGAGAGGAGCAACAGACATATTCAAGGTATTGTCAATGTCTACCATCATCATCATCACACTCACTCAATGTCATACTGATCTGTGACGTCTGTGCAACAGATTGAGGCTAAAGATGTGGGGAAGATCTTCAAGATCCGCATTAGTCATGATGACTCGGGCATAGGAGCCGGATGGTACCTGGACCGGGTGGAGATCAAGCGTCTGATAATGGCCATGGTGCCCAAAGAGAAGAAAGAAGATAAAAAGAAGAAGAAGAATAAGAAAAAGAAGAGCGAGGAGGATGAGGATGAGGAAGGCGGTGAGGAGGAGATGCGTGAGGTGATCTTGACCTACTTATTCCCCTGCGATCGCTGGCTGGCTTCTGATGAGGAGGACGGAGAGATGGTGGTGGAACTTCTGCCGGAGGACAATGAGGAGCTGGAGGGTACAGACACCTACCAATGTTTGATCATGCGGTTCTGTTAACTACGTTTGAGTATGTCCGTCATCACTAGACTCTAAAACACACTCAGAATAATCTAGAAACTGCATTGCAAAACTCTAAAAACACTCAGAGCAACCTATCAACCACATAGCAACACTCTAAAATCCCTCAGAACAACATAGAAATAGCATAGCAACACTCTAAATCACTTAAAATAACCTACAGTAGCAACTGCACAGTAACAGAAGCGGTATAGCAACACTCTAAAATCACTCAGGATAGCCTAGCAACCATATAACAACACTCTAAAAACACTCAGAACAACCTGGAAACGGTATAGCAACACTCTAAAAACACTCAGAATAATCTAACAAATGCATAGCAACACTCTAAAAACACTCAGAGCAACCTATCAACCACATAGCAACACTCTAAAATCCCTTAGAACAACATAGAAAACACATAGCAACACTCTAAATCACTTAAAATAACCTACAGTAGCAACTGCACAGTAACAGAAACGGTATAGCAACACTCTAAAATCACTCAGGATAGCCTAGCAACCATATAACAACACTCTAAAAACACTCAGAACAACCTGGAAACGGTATAGCAACACTCTAAAAACACTCAGAATAATCTAACAACTGCATAGCAACACTCTAAAAACACTTAGAATAACCTAGCAACCATATAGCAACGCTCTAAAAACACTCAGAACCAACCTAGCAACCGCATAGCATCACTCTAAAGCCCCTTTAGAATAACCTAGCAATTGCAGAGCTATACTAAAACTCATCAGATCAACCTAGCAACTGAATAGCAACACTTTATAACCACAGAGAATACCTTAGCAACCACATGCAACCAGTTTCAACACTCTAGAATTAAGGCAGTGAGTTTTACATGGGAAAACACCACTAATATTTCTATCAGATTTAAGAAATCTGTGTGACATTTAATACTGGTGTATTATGGTGCATAAATCACAGATTACAGCTGCAGTGTCATTGATCAAATCATGGTAAATCCTTTCTTGTTTTAATAATTCATAATCTGTTCCGCCTCAGAAAACACATATGAGGTCCACATCTTCACGGAAAACATGATGGGGGCCGGAAGTGATGCCAACGTGTTCATCAACATCTACGGAGAGAACGGAGATACTGGAGAACGACCCTTGAGAAAGTCCAATCATCTCAACAAATTTGAACGCGGACAGGTGAGATGAATGACCAGATGAACGCCAGTCATGGAAGGCAGGCAATCTGACACGATCCCTCATGTTATTCACAGTAGATGTAGTCGTATAGTCTTACTCATATGTTAATGTGAGCCAATCAATTATTTACCGCACACATCGAATATGCTCCTCTAAATCGAGGCCACCCTGACAGACCAAAGCTGACATCTTAAGTGTCATTGTTTTCTTCATGTTTGTGGAAGTAGATTCATGGTTATGTGTTGCTTCAACTTACAGGAGGACACGTTCTCCATCACAGCTGTGGAACTGGGGCCTTTGAAGAAACTAAGGATCCGTCACGATAACAGCCATCAGTCAGCCTGGTACCTGGACAGGGTGGAGATCGTGGACACTAAAGATGACACCACGTGAGTTCAATCAGACTGATTCCTTAGACTCTGACCTGACACAGATATCAGAACAATCTAGAAACCGAATAGCAACACTATAAAACCCTTCAGAACTACATAACAACACTCTAAAACCCTTCAGAACAACCCAGCTACTGCATAGCAAGCCTCTAAAACCTCACAGAAAAACCCAGCAACCGCATAGCAACACTCTAAAAGCCCACAGAACAGCCCAGCAACCACATAGCAACACTCTAAAACACTCAAAATTACCCAGCAACTGCATAGCAACATTCTAAAAACACAGAACAACCCAGCAACTCCATAGCAACATACTAAAACCCTTCAGAACAACCCAGCAACTCCATAGCAACACACTAAAACCCTTCAGAACAACCCAGCAACTAGTTTTTATCCACACACTCAAATGCTCATGAAGAAGAAACCCCCTCAGAACAACACAACAACCGCATAGCAACACTCTAAAATACGCTGAACAACCCAGCAACTGTATAGCAACACTCTAAAATACTCAGAATGAATGAATGAATGAAGCATTTATATAGCGCTTTTATTGTGTATTGCTATACACCCAAAGCACTTTACAATCATGTGGGGGGTATAGAATAACCCAGAAACTGCATAGTAACACTCTAAAACACCCAAAATTACCCAGCAACCACATAGCAACACCCTAAAACCCCTCAGAACAACCCAGCAACTGCATAGCAACACTCTAAAACCCCTCAGAACAACCTAGCAGCTGCATAGCAACACTCTAAAATTCTCAGAATTACCCAGCAACCACATAGCAACACTCTAAAACCCCTCAGAACAACCAAGCAGCTACATAGCAACACTCTAAAACACTCAGAACAACCTAGCAGCTGCATAGCAACACTCTAAAATACGCTGAACAACCCAGCAACTGCATAGCAACACTCTAAAATACTCAGAATAACCCAGAAACCGCATAGCAACACTCTAAAACACCCAAAATTACCCAGCAACTGCATAGCAACACTCTAAATCCCCTCAGAACAACACAACAACCGCATAGCAACACTCTAAAATTCTAAGAATTATTCAGCAACTGCATAGCTATACTCTTAAACTTTTCAGAACAACCCAGCAACTGCATAGCAGCACTCTAAAACCCTCAAAATTACCCAGCAACTGCATAGCAACACTCTAAAATTCTCAGAATTACCCAGCAACCACATAGCAACACTCTAAAACACCCAAAATTACCCAGCAACTGCATAGCAACACTCTAAAACCCCTCAGAACAACCTAGCAGCTGCATGCAACACTCTAAAATTCTCAGAATTACCCAGCAACCACATAGCAGCACTCTAAAACACCCAAAATTACCCAGCAACCGCATAGCAACACTCTAAAACGCCTCAGAACAACCTAGCAGCTGCATGACAACACTCTAAAACACCTCAAAATTACCCAGCAACTGCATGCAACACTCTAAAACCCCTCAGAACAACCTAGCAGCTGCATAGCAACACTCTAAAATACGCTGAACAACCCAGCAACTGCATAGCAACACTCTAAAATACTCAGAATAACCCAGAAACCGCATAGCAACACTCTAAAACACCCAAAATTACCCAGCAACTGCATAGCAACACTCTAAATCCCCTCAGAACAACACAACAACCGCATAGCAACACTCTAAAATTCTAAGAATTATTCAGCAACTGCATAGCTATACTCTTAAACTTTTCAGAACAACCCAGCAACTGCATAGCAGCACTCTAAAACCCTCAAAATTACCCAGCAACTGCATAGCAACACTCTAAAATTCTCAGAATTACCCAGCAACCACATAGCAACACTCTAAAACACCCAAAATTACCCAGCAACTGCATAGCAACACTCTAAAACCCCTCAGAACAACCTAGCAGCTGCATAGCAACACTCTAAAATTCTCAGAATTACCCAGCAACCACATAGCAGCACTCTAAAACACCCAAAATTACCCAGCAACCGCATAGCAACACTCTAAAACGCCTCAGAACAACCTAGCAGCTGCATAGCAACACTCTAAAACACCTCAAATTACCCAGCAACTGCATAGCAACACTCTAAAACCCCTCAGAACAACCTAGCAGCTGCATAGCAACACTCTAAAATTCTCAGAATTACCCAGCAACCACATAGCAACACTCTAAAACACCCAAAATTACCCAGCAACCGCATAGCAACACTCTAAAACCCCTCAGAACAACCTAGCAGCTGCATAGCAACACTCTAAAACACCTCAAATTACCCACCAACCACATAGCAACACTCTAAAACCCCTCAGAACAACCAAGCAGCTGCATAGCAACACTCTAAAACACTCAGAATTACCCAGAAGCTACATTAAAAGACACTGATATCACTTCAGGAAAACGGATCAGATGAAGATCCGCATGTGTCAATTTATTAATGAGTCTATTGTGTTGAAGCGCTTAAACACACTGTCACATAACGCAGAAACATAATGAACGCATCTCACGTCTAGCTCTTTATATCGGCTTACGCTCAGGTATTACTTCCCCTGTAACCGCTGGCTGGCGGTTGATGAAGATGATGGTCAGATTGCACGAGAGCTCGTTCCTGTGGATGAGGCCTTCATGAGGAAGGACGAGGATGAGGAGGAGTCTGGGGCCACACTGGGTTTGGAGCAGAAAGGTGAAGTCACATGTAGTGTCACATGTATTTTGTCAATGATGTTAAAACTAATTTATGCAGACCTAATAATATATTTCATAGGTGTGAATTAATAAATAGTGCATTTTTTAGTTCAGCATATATAGCTAATTTTAATTAGTATTAATATTTTAAATGGTGCCCAAAATGAAATTCTAAATCTGCAATCATAAGTCAGATCTCAATATGCATTTCTGAGAAAATTCTCTCAAGAATCCAAAGATCTCTATCCACATAAATTGTGTTGCTTTGTAGTCTTTTTAAAAAGAAAATGGTAAATGATTTTTGCTGGTTTATGGGTGCTGTATCTTTAATAAAATGTGAATAATCTGACACAAAACAGTAGGTAGAATGCATAAATAAATGACATTTTGTATAATTTTTGTTTTTTATTGCACAAAATAAAGCTTATTCCCCAGTGATTCAGCTTGTAACTGGAAAATTTTTGCTGAAATCATATTTCAGAGGACTTTTGTGACAATTGTGACCATTTTTGTCTGTCAGACAAAGTATAATTTTTATTTTTTTATTTTTTTTTTTTTATATATATATATATATATATATATATATAGCAATGTCAACAACATACACAATGAGGATCAAGACTGGAGAAAAGAAACACGCTGGAACAGACGCCAATGTCTTTGCGATTCTATATGGAGAGAATGACGACACAGGTGAAAATACACGTAATCATCACTTCAATGAAATACTGAGTGTTCTTCACACTATATCCACTAACTATTCAAATGGCTTGGTTTCTTTTCGTCCATCCTCATGAACTGAACAGGACTCATTAACCTGAAAGCCTCTAAATCACACAAAAACAAGTTTGAGAAAGGAATGATCGATGAATTTATCGTGGAGGCCGTTGATCTCGGAGAACTCCAGAAACTGAAAATTGGCCATGACAACTCAGGTGAGCGTGTGACGGTCATTAAATGTGACCGAAACCACATCTGAATGTGATCGCACGCTGAGTGACAGCTGGGTTTGAATCAGGCTTTGTTCGGATAGGATTCGCTCGACTGCCTCTAAAAGCTTCTTGCAAACAGTTAGCAACCTGTCTGGTATTAAGTTGCTTGGCAACGGTACAGAAACGCTCCTATCACGTCGCTCTTAATGGCAGCTGTTGTTCTCAAGTCATTGGGAATAAATCACAAATTAACCTCTTACATTCCCGGACAGCAGTGATTTAAATTGAGATCAAACTTTGCTTATGTTTCTCCTAGATCTCAATCTGGAGTTTCAGAAGAGATCTTAGTATTATCTGAAACTGCTCAGATACACTATACAGCCAAAAGTATTGGCACCCCCTTCTAATAAACAGGTTTGACTACTTCAGTAATTTCCATGAGTACAAATCCTAATGTTAAAGCATATAATGATATTCTAGGGAATTGTGTGCTTCTAATTTTATAGCAACAGTTTGGACACACTGTAAAAAATGAAAAGTTGACTTAACTTAAAATTTCAAGGCAACTGGCTGCACAGCTTTTTTGAGTTTACTCAACTTTGGTCCAAGTTGTTCACTCAACCCAAGTCACTGAGTAAAGTCACATGTCTCTTTTTTGTTCAACTAACTAAGTTTTGTTAGTTAAAAAGACTTGTAATGCTTTTCCAATGTGTCTCATATTATGTTCTGTTAACTTTTTTACTTGGATAAGTTAGTCTAATAAGTAGACAATATTGTCTTTGTTTGTGAGACAACTTACAAGACTAAGATATCCAGAAAACGGACAAAAGTGGTTGAACATACTCTAGGCCTCAAAACTAGACACTAACCTCAAGAACGGTGGCAATCAACAAATGTTAAAAAGATGAGCCCTTTATATCACAGTACAACAAATAACTGACAATAATGACAAAACAATAACAAAAACAGCAAAACAATAATCCTATAACAGTAACTGTATAATTTATTCATGCTGCAATGCATGCTGGGAACTCACAAAGCCTTAACATTTCAACAATATGAAATTCTTTGTTCAGACAACTGTGTTGGGACAACATTTGGGGTAATTTTGTTGGTCTGACAAGGGTTTTTATGTAGTTTCAAGAAAATAGCATTTTTTAGTATATGAGACTCAAAAGGTTTCGTAAACTGGAAAATGTTCAGTTGCATTTTTTACAGTGCAGGACCCTTTTCTATTCTAACATGACAATGCATCTGTGTATAAGGCATGGTTCAAAAAGAAATGATTGATTGAGTCAGTGTGGAAGAGCTTGACTGGTCTGCAGAAAGCCTAATCCAAGCTGAACACCTCTGGTGTGACTTTAAATGCAGACCTTGAGCCAAAAACTCATCACCAAACACCAATGACTTATACATGCACTATATGGACAAAAAGTATTGAGACAACCCCTTCTTTAGAATAGAAAAAGGCACTTCCAAAATTGTGGCAACAAAGATGGAAACATAATTTGTGTATTTAAAAATTGTATTTCCAACAGTTTTGGAAGTGTCTAAAATGACTGTACCCATATGTACAAGTCATTGGTGTTTGGTGATGAGTTTTTGGCTCAAGGTCTGCATTTAAAGTCAAACTAGAGGTGTTCAGCTTGGATTAGGACTTGGCTTTCTGCAGACCAGTCAAGTTCTTCCACACTGACTCAATCAATCATTTCTTTTTGAACCTTGCCTTATTCACAGATGCATTGTCATGTTAGAATAGAAAAGGGTCCTGTCCAAACTGTTGCTATAAAATTAGAAGCACACAATTCACTAAAATATCATTATATGCTTTAGCATTAAGATTTGTACTCATGGAAATTACTAAAGTAGTCAAACCTGTTCATTAGAAGGAGGTGCTAATACTTTTGGCAGTATAGATGACAGTCTGAGTTTGCAGTCTCAATGAGAACTCAAGCGTTTCTCATCAAATGATCTGAGCTGCTCTCCTCTTAATGTTAAAGCTTTATACTCTTACTACAACACAACTATTGGCTCATTTGGAATTTTAGGAGAAACATCTGTAAGAAAGCTCATCCTTCAATTCTTCAACTTCATTCCCGAGAACTTGAGCCATAAAAGAGCAACGTCTGAGCAATAAAATACACATCTTGGATAGTTTCCTCTCTAGCTGGACTGTAGCTTTAATTGTCTGTATTAGCAGGAGCATTACTGGAGATGATTGGGACTGTGTTTTGCAGGAGGGTCGGCTGGATGGTTCCTGGACTGGGTGGAGATCGATGCTCCTTCTCAAGGACAGAGGCTTCGTTTCCCATGTGGCCGCTGGCTGGACAAAGGAGAAGACGATGGAGCCGTTGTCAGAGATCTGTATCCAGCGGAGCTACAGACTGAACTTTACACGCCATGTAAGAGACTGTGAACCGCTTCGTTTACAGCCAAAAGACATACAGTGGATTAAAAAGAGATTATTTTATTATTGTTTGCTTCCATTGAACACACTTTGGCATTTTTCTTACAAAACAGTTATAGATTGTATCCCCCAAAAAAGACAAAGTCCTGATTTTCTTACTAATTTTTGTCTTGTCTTGTACAAATAGGCCTATCTAAACATTCTTAAATCAAGATACATTTACAAGTAGCAAAATGACTTAAGATATTAAGTCTTTCAATTATATTAAATGAAAAAAAAATGTTTCAAGATATTAAATGGGGAAAAAAGTATTAAAATTAAGCAAATGTATGCTTAAAAGAATAACAAATATCTGCCAGTGGGGTCAGAAAAATAAACTTAACTCAAAGGGAAAACAAGAATTTTCATGACATCATTAGCAAATGTTTTTTTTCTTGTTTTAAACATAGATTTACTTAAATGGGAGAAACAAGAAAATCATTTTTTGCAGTGTATTATAACAGTATACTATTGGCGTAGGTGACTATAATTTTAACATGAAAACATTTTTGTTTTGATCAGTGTTGTTTTAGTATTTATTTTAGTAGTTTTGATTTGCTGTTTTCATTTGAATTTTAGTTCAGGTTTTAGTCATTTAATCAGTTATTGCAATTTTTTTTCTACTTTTTTTTTCATTTTCTTGTGTATTTTTGTCATTTTTATTATTATTTATTTTAAAATATGTTTATATATTTCTGTTTTATAGCTTAATATATTTTGAAAATTCAAATACATCAAGTTAAACTAAATGAAAATGAGAAATGTTGCCTTGGCATCTAACTTAAATAAACTCGTTTTTTGAATATTTTATTTTATTTCAATTAACATTTATTTAGTTTCAAGTAATGCTTTTTATAGTTGTAGTTAACTGTAATAATGACCCTGGTTTGGAGTGCAGCACGACATCACAGATGAAGAAACTGCTCTGAAGTTCTCACATTTAGCTTTATATGAATATAAAATCTATAAATAGATTTGAATAATTGTTTGTGTCTTTCTCCTGTAGTCGTTCCCTATGAGATCACCACCTTCACGAGTGACGTGTTCGCTGCGGGGACGGATGCGGACGTCTTCATTGTTCTGTACGGTCAGAAGGGTCTGTGTACGCAGCAGAAGTACCTGTGTGTGAACAAGAGAGAAAGACGCATGTACTTCGAGAGATCAGCGGAAGACATGTTCATTGTAGAGGTGAGCATCAGTCCGTCATCATTATACAGCACAGATGCGCTCTCTGTCAGTCAACGCTGTGCTTTCATTTCTCTCTGCCAAGCTGGAAGACATAGGGGACGTCATAGAGAAGATCCGCATCGGACACGATAACCAAGGGACGAACCCCGGCTGGCATCTGGACAGAGTGGAAATCAGAAGACTTTTGAGGAAAGGAAAGGTGACAGCATTCAGCCGGAAATCACTCAGATAATATTAGAAAAGATTAGTGGACAGGGTTCCTACGCACTTTGAAAAGTATGGGAAAAAGTCATTTCCAGACTTTTGTTCCTATTTAGAAAATTAAGAAGTTAATGGAAATAAATTCATCGTACAAGAAGTGTTTTCATGGCAGCTTTTTAGTGATTGTTAAACACGATTGAGTGAATTGAAGGTGCACTTTTTCATTATGCAGGTTATAAGAGTTTTGGATTTCTTCTTATGATATTCTTAGTACTGTATTACACAGCATCTAGGACCTTTGCAAAAATAAAAAATATAAAGACTTTTATATGCACATGAGAAATCATTAAACTTACCATATAGGACGATGCACACTGAGCCACCTATTGTGTCATCAGCCCCTTTAGCGTGTGGTTTCTTGGCCAACACAGAATATGCATTAAAGAGACCTAAGGTCTTGAAATATGGCATTCTGCCCTAACAAAAGCCAAATTTTGAACACCTTTTTAGAGTACCAGTCTTTTTTATAGTCCGTTGAACTTGGCAAATAGGACATTGCACACAGCCATATTGTGCCACCAGCTCATCTTGTTTCATGGTTTCTCCATCGCCACAGAGGATGTGTTAAACTGGACATTAGGCCTTGATATTTGAGGTGCTACCATTAGGAAAGCCAAATTTTAAGCAAGTAGATCTGTATTAAATCATTCTTGGGTTTTTTTCATGGTAAGATGGCAGTGAATAGGTTAAATAGGCTTTTTAAAAATAAAAATTCCCATGCACATGTGATGAATAGTGTCTCGAAGGCACAAAACTGTTTCTTGTGTGCATGCAAAATTTAATTTTTTTAATTTTTTTTTTTTTTTTTTAGGGGCTCTGTATGTTGCCACTTCGAGAAAATCAATGAAAAAAATATTTACAGATGACTGTACTATATATGGAAGGCATTTTCTGCCAATTTTAAATAAATAAATTTAATTATAAAAACGCAAAATATGTGCCAAAATTGAAAATGAAATGAAATCATTTAATTTTCATTTTCACTGTGACAATGCATTGCTCCTGACCGATTGAAAAATATTTTGACACATATTTTGCGTATAATTTTCTATAATGAAATTGTTAATCTTTCATTTTCATTTTTAGAATTAAATTGATTTATTTAAAATTAGTAGATAATGCCTTCCATAACTATATACCAAATATAAAGCTGAAAATAATGCTGTATGAACCATTTATGTTTAGTATGCTCTGTTATTCTACTGAGAGGTTTGGAAATTCGAGTCTGGAAAAGTATGGAATTTTGAAATGGAAAACGTGAACCGAATGTTCTCCAGGGTTCGGAGACGACCATCTTCCCCTGTGAACGCTGGCTGGCCAAGTCTGAGGATGACGGCGAGACGGTGAGAGAGCTGGTGCCGTCGGAGATCATCACGGAGAAGCTGCTGAGAGACGGGACGCTCAAACTCAACGAGATCGAGGTGGAGGATGCTCTGGAGAGTATGTGACTGTCGTACTCTACAGTATTAGGCTTTAAGTCCATTTATTTATTTATAAAGCACAAATAAACACAAATATCCAGCTTTCTCCTATGCCCCATGATGCTATAGGAATAACTTCTGTTAAACTGTGAGCAATCAGCAAAAGATTCCATCATTTTGACAGATAACAAATAAACACTAGGGCCAGGTGTTAACTAGTGCTGTCAAACGATTAATCGCGATTAATCCTATCCAAAATAAAAGTTTTTGTTTACCTAACATATATGAGTGTACTGTTTATATTATTATATATATATAAATACACACACATGCATGTATATATTTAAGAAAAAACGTTTATGTTACGTTTATATAAAATATTTATATATAATATAAATCATATAAATACATGTAAATGTTTTCAAAATATATATTGTATGTGTGTATCTTTATATATACATAATAAATATACACAGTACACACATATATTATGTAAACAAAAACTTTTATTTTGGATGTGATTAATCATGATTAATTGTTTGACAGCACTAGTTTTAACATACATTTCACGATTTGATTATGCTTCACAAGCTTGCGATTCGATTTGATTCAATATTGATTATTTTGGATATACATCATGTACAGTACATGGCAAATTTTCTCAAGGAAAAAAAATCTCTCATCTAATGCTGTAATGTAGTCAGTTGGTACTACATTAATATTGAAGCTTAAAATTATTTTAAAAATAAATATTATATTACATTATATTAATATTATATAAAATATATTTGTTCAAACATAAATCAAATATTGAAGAGCAGCCAAAAAATGCTATGTGGTGCATATATTTAGCAAAATTATCCTCACTAGAGTTAATTTCTCTAGCTGACTAACGAGTTTATGATTACAGATTATGTTTTTTCTGAGGTAATTTAATTGTGACGTTACTTGACTTGTTTACAAGCTTTTATATTTACATCTTTGCGCGGTTGAAATAATGATTGAGCGATTACATGAGCCAGGATACGGATTTCAGTAAGTTGTACTCTTTCTTTTAACATACCTTCAGATGTTTATTCATGTTTATTTTGTGCTGTAACTGGTAATAAAGCGGAGGAGACGATCAGTTACTTCACATTAAATGGCATTTATTATTTGAATATTGCAATAAAACGGACAGAATTTGAAATCTCAGACTTTGGTTCATATCAAAAGTAACAAATCACAAAGCTTATTGCGATTTATTGAATGAGAGACACAGTACAATGTTCTGTTTATTAACTGAAAACAGGCTAGAGTAATCAATTCTTGGGATTTAAGAATTGATATTGTTTCATAAAAATGAGAATTGATTAAAATTGAGAAATCAATGTTCTTTTTACCCAGCCCTAGTAAAGGTATTAGAAGTGAAAGAAAATTAGTTTGTGTGTAAAAATAGACCTGGAAAGAGACATGAGGATTTGAGGAAAAATGAGATTTGTGGTGCATTCAGTGAATTATTCATGGGATATATCGTAAATTAAATGCCAAGGTAAAAAAAAAAAGGTCTTTAACTTCCAGCAGGTCCAGCAAACGCACGTCCTGATCTGTGAAGGAACAGGCTGTTCTGATCAGCGGATCGCAAACATCTGATCCAGTCTTATTAAAGCTTAACCGAT
Organism: Onychostoma macrolepis; assembly: GCF_012432095.1. Taxonomy (NCBI): domain Eukaryota; kingdom Metazoa; phylum Chordata; class Actinopteri; order Cypriniformes; family Cyprinidae; genus Onychostoma; species Onychostoma macrolepis. The sequence goes on from NC_081162.1 coordinate 28,443,782, forward strand.
CTCACAGATAGGACGGCGCCAGGTCATTTAAGCATTGAAAAACAAGCATGTACTTTAAAAACAATTCTGTTACACACTGTCAACCAGTTAAGAGACATTTAAATCAGAGTAATGTGTTTTTCTAGCAACAGCATCATTTTGGACCATTTAAATTGTGACATAAGGACTGGGCTATTCCATTTAAAGAATTACAAAAATCTAAACGAGATTAAATGAAAACATGGATAACTCAAGATTTTAAAAAAAACTTGAATTTGGCAAAAACTATCAAATGAAAACTTGACTTAGTATTATTCTATATAATATAGTATTTATTTATATTTTGAGATTTTATTTTTATATTTTCAGTTTTTATTTTAGTTTAAGTTTTAGTAATTTTATGTGCTTTTGCCATTTTTATTTGTATCAGTTGTTTTTATTATTATTTTGCTTTAATTTATTTTTATTTCAGGTTTAGCTGTCAGTTTATTTTATTTATTTATTTTGATTTATTTAGTGCTTCAGTATTTTAATATTAAATTTTTTAATTGATTTAATATTATTTTAAGAACTTACTATTTATTTTATTTCAGTTAGTTGCCAAATGCAACATTTCCATCATTTTTAAATTTACATTTTTAATCTTACATTTAGTCATTTAGCAGATGCTTTTATCCAAGAGACTTACAAATGATGACAATAGAAGCAATCAAAACCAAAATCTTATATTTATATTTTATTTCTGCTTAATTTCACTTGACAAAAACCATTTTTAATAGATTTAAAATACAATTAATGTTCGGTTATATTATCAAGTTAATGCACTAACACTATTTTGGATGAGAACAAAACATGAACTGAACTGATCTGAATAATGACTGTATTGTCTTCTGTAAAGCTATTTTACAGCTGAAATGATTTTTATTTATTTTTTCATAATAAATGAATTTTGCAACAATAACACTGTTATTTTCATGTTTCTTACTGTGACAATGCTTTGAAACAATCTGTATTGTATAAAGCGCTGTAGAAATAAATGTGAAGAATAGTTTTAGTTAACCATAACAACACTGTGTCAAACACATTTCAGCTGGAAATACATGTCAGGATTCATGTTGTGGTTTGTTTTCCATTATAGCAGAATATTCTTGAAAGGTCAGAGTGGTGCATCACTCTTGTTGTCAATCATTAACACACATGCTGATGTTTCTGCAGCTCACACGTATAAGGTGTCGGTGAGAACGGGTGACATGAACGGAGCCGGTACTGATGCCAATGTGTTCCTGACCATCTACGGAGATCTGGGAGACACCGGAGAACGCAAGCTCAGCAAATCTGAGAGCAGCAGCAACAAGTTTGAGAGAGGAGCCGTAAGTCTCATAATTATTATTATATCTTTCTTCAAAGACATTTCCTTGCTAAAGCAAATATGGCAGCTATAGAGGATGATGTAAAACCATCTAGAACAGCAGTTCACAACCTTTTTGACTCCAAGGTCCAGTATTATTCAAAATAATATGTTCTTCAGTGATACTGCTCTTATTAACCAAGGAATTTACATGATTTACTGGATATTTTTAACAATATTATTTACTTTATTATTTTACATTTTAGAGCTTGGAATAACTAGAAAAATGCATATTCATTATAAAAATGCCCATGAAGTTATATGAGTTTATGAATTTCCATAACTTATAGGTCAAGAAATCTCGCATTTCAAATGAGGCTTCTTCAAATATCCAGATTCCTCCAAAAAAAAAAAAATAATTTTTTTTTAATTTAAATAAATTTTGGTGAATTTGTGAAAAATGTGGTTTTGTCTTATTTTAAATCATTTTAAGTTATCTTAACACCCCTTGGTTGCACAAAAGTAGCTTATTTCTAGATTCGATGAATAATACAGTGAATAATAACCAGTGTTATTTTAGTATCAGTGAGATACTGTTATACTTTTTTTAGTAATAATTAGATTCTGATAGAAAATATATATTTTGTTTTAATATTTTACATTTTTATTTTTTCATGTATTTTATTTTTTATATTTTAATTTAATTTAAAGTGTTATTTTCGTTATTATTATTATTTTTTTGTTACATCAAGTTACATTACATCAAGTACCATGAAAATGAAATGAAAAATTTTTAATTTTATGTCAAGTGACACAATTTTCTAAATTATAATAACCCTGATAATACCCTTTTCATCTGAATTAGCAGAAGGAAATTCAGTTTATTGTATAGTGGTTTCAATTTAAAATTAAAAAGTAAACATTTTTACATTTTTAAAATAGCTTCAGAACAGTTTTATAGCTATTAGAGCTGTCACAATGAAAAATGTTTATGTAGAAGAAGGAAATATAATCATCCATAAAGTCAATCAGACCCATAACACGCTCCACTAACCATCAAACCTCATTTAGCAGAGCATCATCAGCACAACAATGAAAGCAGCACCGTTAGCCAGCTCCAAATCAGCATTTCAGGATTCACTGCAGCTGTTTGTGTGCAGGTTGACAAGTTCAGCATTGAAGCCGTGGATCTGGGTCAGGTCTATAAGATCAGAATCCGGCATGATGACTCTCTGGCTGGAGCTGACTGGTATCTGGATCAGGTGGAGGTGGTGGATGTGGACACAGAAGAGGTTTACATGTTCCTGTGTGAACGCTGGCTCTCCACTAAGAAAGAGGACAAGCGCATCGAGAGGACCTTCTTTGTCAAGGTACTGGAAATCTCACTTAATAAAAAGTAGGGCTGTCGATTTAACTTGTCAATTAATTATGGAATAAATAAAGTGTTAAAATGCATTTAACACCGTGTCCCATCCAGACCTGTCTGTCATCTTACATTGATGCAGTTTCTGATGAACATGATGCAGGATGACTGACTGCGTGATGGAGCCTGTTACAGTGCAGTTACATGAATCTAAAATTCAAGAAATGAATGCAAAAAACCACCCTCTAATATGTGACCCTGGAGCACAAAAGCAGTCATAAGCAGCACAGCTATATTTGCAGCAATAGACAACAATACATTGTATGCGTCAAAATTATCCATTTTTCTTTTATGCCAAAAATCATTTGGATATTAAGTAAAGATCATGTTCCATGAATATATATAGTAAATTTCCTACCGTAAATATATCAAAACTTCATTTTTGATTAGTAATATGCATCGCTAAGAACTTCATTTGAACAACTTTAAAGGCGATTTTCTCAATATTTAGATTTTTTTGCTCCCTCAGATTCCAGATTTTCAAATAGTTGTATCTCAGACAAATATTGTCCAACAAACCATACATCAATGGAAAGCTTTCAGATGGTGTACAAGTCTCAATTAAAAACAAATTGACCCTTATGACTGGTTTTGTGGTTCAGGGTCACATATTTATATGGTATAGTTTAGCAATATCACACCAGCAAGAGTGCTGTTTCTCCCCAATATCTGCACCACTGCAAATGTGATACTGAATTATACAACAGATCAATAAACAAGAAGTTAATACTATTTTACATTTTAGACACAATGTTGTCTGTTTTGATCGATTTCACAAAATAGTTCCAATAAAAGCCACAGCAGAACTGTTTTGCATCTCTGAGCAACACACAGCAGTGATTCGTTACTGAATGAATCCAAGCTTTGAACGAGCGACTCAATGATTCAGTGATGTGTTCAGAAAGACGTGTGTTCGACTTGAAGCGGTGTTGCACAGACCAATAAATTTAAAAACAAAAATCAACATTAAATTTTTTTTTATGTTGAATCAAAATATTTCTTTCTAAATCTACTTTTCTGTAATGTCTATTCAATGTTTTTCTTATTTAACACAATAATGACTTTAAATGATCTTTTGAGGGTCATTTCTCAGCCCAAATTGATACTTAAGTAATTGACACTTCATGTAATTAATTAGATAAAAAATTTTAATCAGCCCTAATAGAAACTTCATTAAAAGTTAACGCGCATAATTCACTGTCGTGTTTTTCTGTTAGGGATACGAGGGTGAGAGGAACCCTCAGAACGCAAAGAAGAACATGCAGAACTCTAAAGCAGGTCTGGACAGCAACATGAACAAGAAGAAGAAGAAGAAAAAGGCTGTTATTATGGAGGAGGGTCCGAGTAAGATGATGCTTTATTTCAGTGATTCATTCTGAAGCCTCAGACAGACAGAGATGTGGGTCGTTTAATGCTCAGCATCTGTGTTTTGGCAGTGATCCCGTACCACTTCACAGTGTCCACCGGAGACGACCGTGACGCCAGCACCACCAGTCGGGTTTACATTATCATCATGGGGCCCAACGATTTAGAAACGGAGCGACTCTGGCTGGATCTCACTGATGGGAAGACATGCTTCGCTGCAGGAGGAATGGAGCACTTCATGTGTTACGGACTAGACGTGGGTGAGATCAAGAGAGTTGAGGTGAGACTCTTCTGTTGTTTGTTTTAAACACATCAAACAGAGGAGTGAACGTTTACACTATTGTTCAACTTTTTAATGTTTTTGAGAGAAGTCTCTTCTGCTCACCCAGGCTGCATTTATTTGATCAAAAATAATGTAAAAATTGTGAAATATTATTACAGTTTACAATAAATATTTTCTATGTGAATATGTGTTAAACTGTAATTTATTTCTGTGATGCGCAGCTGTATTTTCAGCATCATTACTGCAGTCTTCAGTGTCACATGATCTTCAGAAATCATTCTAATATGCTGATTTGCTGCTCAAGAAACATTTCTGATTATTATCAATGTTGAAAACAGTTGTGCTGCACAATATTTTTGTGGAAACCGTGATGCATTTTATTTTTCAGGATTCATAGATGAATAGAAAGTTCAAAAGAACAGCATTTATTTGAAATATAAATATTTTGTAACATTATAAATGTCTTTACTGTCACTTTTGATCAATCCTTTCTAGGATTATTATAGTTAACGAAAACATGCTTTAAATAAAATAAACATTAACTGAAATAAAAAATTAAAAAAGTAAAATTATTTTTGAAATGCCAAAAAAATATGTAATTAAAACTGATTCCAGGATTTAAAAAAAAAAAATACTAAAGAAAACTTTTTTACTTAAGTACAAAAAAGTCAAAAGTATAAAAACAACTAAAACTAAATAAATTAAAACTGATACATACTAATTAATAAAAACTATATAGACATATAATGAAAACAGAAAATAATTCAAAATATCAACAAAAACTATATTATTTAAAAAAAATGTAAACTATGAATAGTAATGTAACGTTTGAACTAGGGGTGTGCAATATCGACAAAAAATAATACCTCAATAATTTCTGGGATTTTATCAATAACGATAATTAGGCGATATTTTGCTGAGTGTGTTATTGTGCTGATATCTTAAGGACTGCCGTGGACAGCTGATTTTGATATTCTTCATATTCTGTGAGGGGATAAAACATTTTTCCAATAAGTTTAAATTAATTTTTTGTTTTATGGCATTTTTACCTTTATAAAGCCATTTAAAAAATAAAATAAAATAAAAAAAGTGTCCAATTATCTTTTGAGTCAAATTCTTACATTTAATCAGTGAATTAGAATAATAAGAAGTTTGGGATGTTACCAAGCAAATTAAATCAGTATCAACAAAATTCATCTTCACAATGCAGAGGAAACACAGAAGCTGCGTCTGAAGAGGTGTTTAGATGTATTTACTCACTGTTTAATGCAGGACATGAATGCATTTAACCTGCAATTACAAATACATAAATAATGTTTTGATATATTAAACATAAAACTTTGAATACTGATATTTGAAATGATTTAAATAATGAAAAGATACTTTAAATGTGAAATTAAAACCACCAGCAGGTGGCAGCAAGTCACTGTTAATAAGTGAGTCATTGCGATTGAACCGAATCATTTAAACGATCGATTCATTCAGGAACGAATCACCGTCATGAGACTCAAAACAGTGTTGTGACTGTGTTTGGAATAATTTTTGTTGTCAAAATAGCGCAAAACAGGAAATATAGCGTCTAAAACGTAAGTCTCTTAATTAACTTGTTTATTGAACTTTTGCAAACAAGATCTAGTGATCATGGCTGCAGTAATTCATCAAACGATGTAGAAGAGCGTCAGGAACAGCCGTGTTTGCATGTTATAACACTTCAGCCGTCATGTGCATGTGATCAGCAGTATCAGCAGTTGATTGCCAGTGAATTCTCGCTCCAGTGCTGATGTTCTGTCCTCAGTTGGGTCATAACGGAGCGACTCCAGAGAGCTGCTGGCTGGTGGACCAGCTGTCGGTGGCCGTTCCCACCAAAGGCATTCAGTACAACTTTCTGTGCAAGTGCTGGCTGGCCAAAGACAGAGGAGACGGTCTGACGGCCAGAGTCTTCAACATACTGGACGCCACCACCATCAGCATCATCCGGAAGGTCCAGACGCTCGTTAAGTGTGATCAGTCTGAAGGTCTCTGTGTGTAGATGGCAAGGCTCATATTCTGGCTGTTGTTCAGGTGGTTTATGAGGTGACGGTGGTCACCGGTGACACTCAGAATGCAGGAACAGACACCAACATCTTCATATCCGTGTTTGGAGCCAACGGGAGCATGGAGGAGATGCTCCTCGCTAAACATGAGGACAGGTACGTATTTACCAGAATCACCAACAGCCATATTTAGGTTTTTGTTCATATTTTGAATTAGATTTTATTGTCATATTTTCTGTTTTCATTTTGAATTTAAAGTTTTTGAAATTATTATTTATTTATTTTTATTTTTTAAATGTCTATATAGTTTCTATTTTATTTCGTTTTAGTTATATTTAGTACATCAAGGTAAAGTAAAAATGAAAATGTGAAATGTCGACTTAGCTGAAATAAAATAAGTTTAAGTTCTTATAATTTTATTTTAGGTAACATTTTTTTTTTTTTTTCAAGTAACAGTTTTGTTTTACTGTTTAAGTTTCTTTTTATATTCATATTTTCCATTTTAATTTTAAAGTTCAATTCATAGCAATTTTTTTTTGTCAGGTGTTTTTGTCATGTCTATTAATATTTGTGTGTGTGTGTGTATTATGTGCATGTATGCATGTGCATGTGACTATATGTCTATATCGTTTTTATTAATGATATTTTTCAACAAAAATAAGAAACGTTGCCTTAGCAACTAGCTGAAATAAAATTAATGTAAGTTTCTTTTTTTAAATATCTCATTTCACTTAAAGTTTGTACTATTTCTAGTAAAAGTAGTGAACATTTTTATTTCACTTAATGTTTATTTGATTTCAAGTAATGACATTGTTATAGTTAGTTTTTTAAAATTTTAAATTAGTTTTTATTTTTGTATTTTCTATTTTCACTTCAAAGTATTCGCAATTTTGTTGTGTGTTTTTGACATTTTTATTAGTTTTAGTTATTTTAGTACATCAAGTTAAGCTAAATGAAAGCAAGAAATGTTACATTGTCGAATAGCTGAAACAAAATATTTATTTTACTTAACATTTATTTTATTTCAAGTAATGGAAATATATTTTATGGTTTATCTTTTGTCATTTTGTCTTTTATGTTTTGTTTGAATGATTTTATAAATGTATTTGCAATTTTATTTTTAGTCATTCTGTTGTGCATTTTTGTCATTTTTATTGTTTTTTTATGTATCTAAATATATAGTTTTTATTAAATTTTATTTTAGATTAAGTGATTTTATTGCATCAAGTTAAATGAAATGAAAAAGAGAATTGCTACTTGGGGAACTAGCTGAAGTAGTGTTTGTTTGTTTTTTCAGTTAAAATTAATTTTATTTTAAGTAACGAAAAAAAGTTTTTTTTTTTAAAATGGTTTTAGTTTTAGTTTAGTTTTAGTTTAATAACCGTGGTTTGTGGTAGGTTTGAAAGAGGACAGGAAGACACGTTTAACCTGGAGATCGATGACATCGCGCCCCTAAAAAAGCTTCGTGTTCGTATCGACGGGACAGGAAGTCGTCCTGATTGGTTCCTCGACAAGGTCAGTCTGTGATCCGAGCATCTAATGAAACTCGAGCAGCTCACATCCTGTTCAGACTCAAATCTGAGAGTCTTTTAATCAGGTTACCAGGTTAAGCACAACATAATGACTGAAACTCATTAAGGGCATGACTATAAACATGTTGTTTGTTCCTGTCAAATGACCCAGATAATCATGAGAAACCTGAGCACGGAGGAGGTGTATGTTTTCACCTATGAGGAGTGGCTCTCTAAGACCAAAGGACCCAAGAGGACCAAGGTCTGTGAACTTCCTGCGGTCGTGGAAGATGAGGAGATGGTGGAGAAAACCACATACAGCATCCAGGTTAAAACCAGTGACATCGCTGGTAGGTGTAACGAGCAAACATGATGCAGTATTACACCACGGAAGGAATTCACAAAACATCTTCAGGCTAAAAGTAGCTCATAACTCGCCGATTTAGGAAAAAATCATAAAAATAAGGGGCGTGTCAGTCCTAAATTTAGGACTCCCAAATTTGTGCTCTAAGAGTATTTTAGCGCTAAAACTAGCTCCTAAATCTGTGAAAGGTTAGGAGCAGTGAAAAGGTCACAAACTATCCTAAAATAGCTGTTTCTGGAAATCTGCCTCGGAACGTAAACGCATTTTAGAAACATTTGACAATAATTAGCTTTTTAAAAGGAATCGCCTTTGATTTTGGAAGTTATCCCAACTCTAAACTTCCCTTTGATTATATGCTTGTTTTCATTAATCAGCCGGACAAGAAGTAACAGTCCAATTTGGTTTTATTTTATGTTTGCATGTCTTACTATCAGCCGTGATTATTCTACTCTGTTAATTAATGCATATTCACTAATTGTTTACGAGAAGCACACATGTAAGAGGCTGACTATTAGCTGAACATATACTTGTTTAATTAGTGACACTTAGCCTGCATTTTAAAATCTTTATTTGAATGTGGCATCATAATATCGCGCTTTACAATATTTCTATGAATAAATCTCTGACAGAGACTATCAGCCAATCACTGTGTGCGTAGTTAATAAGCACTCTGACATCACCCATAGCAACGAGGTAAACTCCGCCCCCTTACTCTGAGCTTAAGACTGCTCTCTGTTCCTGAGTACAAGTGTGTCTCGGCAGCTTTGTGAACAGGTTTTAAGAGAAAACTCTTTGCTAAAAACTTTACTGCTATTTAGGAGAACTCTTAGTGGTGAGATAAAATGTTTTGTGAATACGGGCCCTGATCGTGGTTACTAAACAGATCAACATCATATCAAGGATACTATTGTTCACTAAAACTACAACCATAAAAAAACAACAGTTTTCATTACTTACGTACAATATATGTTAACTGGGATAAAAACAAAAAAACATTTCAGGTAATTCCTAAAGAAACACCTCATTTTCATTTAGTTTAATGTGATGTATTAAAATAAGTAAAACTAAAATAAAATTAATATAAACTCTATAGATTTTTTTTAGAATTAGAATTACTGTAACTAAAATTAAAATAAAATGGAAAATATTAAAATTAAATCTAATTCAAAATCTAAAAGCAAAAATTATATTACTTGAAATAAAATAAGTGAAATTAAGTGAAAAAAAACTAACTTAAAATTTAATAATAATAAAAAGAACTTAATACAGAAAATATTTAATAGTTTTTTTCCCCCCCAAGTAAACTTAATTCAGCTTGTTGCCAAGGTATGTATTAAAATAACTAAAACTGAAGTAGAATTTAATTAAAAAAAATATATATAGATATATATATAAAAAAAAAACTAATAAAAATGAAAACACAAAATTACTATAGCTAAAATTAAAATGCAAATGAAAAAATAAAAATAGAAACTATAAGAGTATCTCAGTGCTAATGAATGAACACTGGTTCATATTGATTACAGACTTTGCAGAATCTAATCACTGTTGAGATCTCGTGAGGTTACAGGAGTCTCAGGAGAACAATCTGAGAAATGAAATAAAATACTCCATGTCCTCTACATTGAATCTCATGGCTGTCAGGACGGGAGAAAGCTGTGAGATATTAAAGAGATGTGATTTGTGATTGTGTGTTATAAATGAGCATCATGCTGCTCTTCTATAGATGCACAACCGTTTTCTCATGTCGTTTGGCAGCCGCCGGCACAGATGCCAATGTGTTTCTGATCGTGTTCGGGGAAAACGGAGACACGGGAACGCTGGCACTGAGAGAATGCAGCAACAGGAACAAATTCGAACACAATCAGGTGGATGTTTTCCGTTTCGGGGATATTCTGAGTCTGGGCGAGCTATCCAAGGTCCGAGTGTGGCACGACAACAAGGGTGAGAAACGTTCTGTGTGTGTGTGTGTGTGTGTGTGTGTGTGTTTGGCTATTTCTATAACACCAGAAAGCAGGGCACTATTCAGTGAAGACAGGATAAAAACAGACTAAAAAATAATCCTAAAACAGTAAATGTGTCCCTGCAGCACAGAAGCAGTCATAAGCAGCACAGCTATATTTGTAGCAATAGCCAACAATACATTGTATGGGTCAAAATTATCCATTTTTCTTTTATGCCAAAAATCATTAGGATATTAAATAAAGGTCATGTTCCATGAAGATATTTTGTAAATTTCCTACCTTAAATATATCAAAACTTAATATTTTATTAGTAATATGCATTGCTAAGAACTTCATTTGAACAACTTTAAAGGCGATTTTCTCAGTATTTAGATTTTTGCACCCTCAGATTCCAGATTTTCAAATAGTTGTATCTCAGACAAATATTGTCCAACAAACCATACATCAATGGAAAGATTATTTGAGCTTTCAGATAACTGTATATCAACATACAGATGATGATGTATAAATTTCAAAAAATGTACCCTTATGACTGGTTTTGTTGTCCAGGGTCACAAATAGCAGCTACGGTTTTTGAGAATAAAAAAAAGGATTTTAGGCAACACAAAATTAATACCCGTGGCTCCTGATGATATATTGAGGTCTTATGAAGCGAAATGATCAATCTGTGCAAGAAACTGAACATTATTTACAGCATTATTACTTGTAAACCACTCTTTAATGCAGTTCAGAGATGCCATGAATGCATTTACACTGCAGTCGCAATTACATAAATAATGTTATGAGATTATTGTTTTAAGTATAACATAGATTGAATATAGAATTATGAAATGATACTTGAAATATGAATATGAGGTGGCGGCAAATAAGTGAATCATTGAATTACTGATTCAAAGATTGATTCAAAGATTGATTCATTGATTCATTCAAAATGGCTGATTCATTGAAAAATGAAGTGATGAAGTGATGAATTCTGAACCATGTGCAAGTATACTGTTCTTACTATTTCTGCCATAGAAATATATGCTGAAATACTAAGAGTCATACACTAGTATGCAGTTTTAAATTTAGAAGCTGTCTTTATGATTGGCTTGTTGAATCATTAACTGACTTTTTGTTCAAAAATGCTGAATCGCTCAGGAACGAAACACCATTGTGTTGATCAGGGGTGAAATGATTGCTGAAACAGAGCAAAATTGTCCATTTTGACAATATTGTGTCTAAACTGTACGTTACTGTGATGAGGTCCGGCTCCTGGATGGCATCTGGAGTATGTCGATGTGAAGGACGACCTGCTGGATCAAACCTTCCGCTTTCCCTGCGACCGATGGCTGGCCAAAAGTGAGGATGACGGGCAAATCATGAGGGAACTGGCATGTGCCAATAACGATATTCTGGATCTCAGTGACAAGACCAGTAAGAGAAGAGCGTTGCCTATGTGTGTAACTCACGAGCAGTGTATTTGTTTTGTGCATTGAAATTTTCTTTGTAACGTCTTTTCAGAATATGAATTTGAGATCACAACAGCCAACTCTGAAGATGCCGAGACGAAGGAGAATGTCTGGATCATTCTGGAGGGGAAAAAAGGACGTTCAAAGGAGTTTATGATGGAAAACTCAAAGAAGAAGAAGTTTTTGCGGTATGTACAATGTCCCGGTTACACGCAATGTCATTTTAGCCAATGTTACATATAACTAACCAAAGCAAAAAACAAAAAAAACAAAACAGTTTTGTTAATTTCAGCTAGGCAACATTTCTCAAATTTCTGTTTCTTAGAAATACAAATGAACAAAAAACTATATAGACATATTTAATAATAATAATAATAATAAATATAATAAAAATAACAAATACCAATAAAAATAACTAATAATCACAAATAATCATAAAACGTTAACTAAAATTGAAAAGTGGAAAATATAAAAATAAAAATGAATTCAAAATATTAATAAAAACTTATTAACTTATTTCATCTAGTTGCTAAAGCAACATTTCTCATTTTAATTTAGTTTAACTTTATGTACTAAAATCACTAAAAATGAAACAAAAATGAATTTACATTGACATGACGTATATAGACATTTTAAAACAAAAATATAAAAATTACTAATAGTAGAAACCAAAAAAAAATTCAAAAGCAAAAATGCTAAAACGTTGACTAAAATGGAAAATATAAAAATATTCAAATATTTAAAAACTTAAAACTTTTGTTTTTGTTTTTGTTTAGTTTAACTTGATGTACTAAAATAACTAAAACTGAAATATACAGTAAATAGCTAAAACTATACAGACATATTAATAAATAAAATAAAAATAACTACTAATAATAAAAATAACAAATAATCACAAATAATCCTAAAACGTTAACTAAAATTGAAAAGTGGAAAATATAAAAATAAATAAAAAATATAAAAACTTGAAAAAAATGAAACAAAAATGAATTTACATAGACATGATGTATATAGACATTTTTAAAACATAAAATATAAAAATAACTACAAATAATAAAAACAAAAAAAATTACAAAAGCAAAAAATACTAAAAAGATAATGAAAAGTATAAAAATAAAAATAAAAATAATCAGAATATTAATAAAAACTATAATAGTATATCAATGATACTAAAATAATTCAGATTATTGTTTAGACCTGTCCAAATGTCCAATAATTAAAGAAAACACATTTTTGCAGTGACAAACGTTAAAAATAAATGACCATTAAACAATAATCTGACTCTGTTTCAGAGGTGCCACGGATTCATTCGAGTTTTCCTCTAAAAATGTGGGCGAGATCGTCGGTATTTGTTTGGGCCATATAACGAAGGAGAAGAAGGTGAAGAACGAGTCTTTCTGGCACGTGCAGGAGGTGGTGATCACGGAGAAAGAGCTGAGAAACAAGTGAGTTTATGTCTCGTATATCTGAAATCAGGGATTCACGATATTATCGGTGCGTTATTGGAATCAGCCGATAAAGGTTCAAAATGTAAACGATTTGAAAAAATGATGCCGATATGCCTTGGCGATGAGACGGATAGCTCATATGTGCTCAGGGTGTGATAGTGATAAGATCACATCAGCAGTGTGGTCATTCTTGAAGCAAACTTTTGCCTGAATTGTGATTAGATTCATTGTTTTGGATTGCTGCATTTAATTTGAGAATGTACACACAGAACGATGTGTCCAGTGTGCGAGAATCAACAGGCGTTATTTTTACTTAGGGGGCGCTGTTGGCCTACTTGTAATAAAATGAAAGTAAAATACACAAATATCATTAAGATACTTGTGTTTCTGAATAAATAAAGCAGAATCGATGTCATAAAATCACGAGTCTGTTTTGATTTAAAGGTCAGGAGCTATAGCTTGCATGAATAAAAATCACAAACATTACACTTGTAAAATAAATAATTTATATATACAGATTTATTCATTAAAAATGCATATATTAATATTTAATTATTTTTAATAAAATATATTATATTTTTTTCAAATGGATTATGGAAACTTAAATACAAGGTGCTGTAAAAGATTTTTAGAATTTTTACAGCTCTTTTGCTTTAGACCATCTATTAATGTTAAATCCACAAATAAAATGTTAAGGTTTCAACTGCAAAAACAGAAAGAAAAAAAAACAGCAGAGATTACAGTTATTTTCAATGTACTCTCATTTAAAAAAGAACTTTAAGAATGTTTATTACTTCTACACTGCAAAAAAAGATTTTGGCCATTGGCAGATATTTTTGCTTGTTTTAAGGAAAAACTAACAAAATTTTATTTTATTTTTTTTTACAGAAAACAAGACAATTTCTTAAGTCATTTTACTTATACAGTAAATTCATCGTGATTCAAGAATTTTTAGATATTTATACTAGAAAAAAAAACACTAAGTAAGAGAATCATTTTTTGCAGTGAAACAAATGAGTTTTTGCTCAAAACTAAGCAAAATTAAAAATACTTTGTTTATAATCTCTGCACAGGAGAGATTTGGTGTTGTTTCAAAACAAAGGGAAATCGGTATTGGCTATCGGCCAGAATAATTTGCAAAATATCGGTGTATCGGATATCGGCAAAAATCTAATATTGTGCATCCCTATCTGAAATCCTGTCGTGAGCAGCTCCGAGCGTCATTCTCTCTGTTTATCCTCTGCAGATTCTACTTCACATGCGACGCTCGGATTCCGCTGGCGGCCAAGAAAGACGAGTTCATGACATTTGAGTGCACCAAAACTGTGGAGAGCTTCGCCAGCAAAGTGCGCAGTCTGGTTCCCGTCAAATACGAGATCATCATCATCACCGGAGACGTGAATGACGCCGCCACCGACGCCAACGTCTTCATCACGCTCTACGGCGTCAACGGAGACTCTGGGAAGCGAGCGCTGAAGGGGAAGTACAGAAACCTGTTTGAGAGAGGACGGACAGACCGCTTTCTGCTGGAGATGCTGGATCTGGGCGAACTCTTGAGGATCAAAGTGGAGCACGATGACAACGGCACTTCGTCCGGATGGTACCTGGAGTGTGTGGAGGTCACCAACACCGCCAACTGGGTGACCACTGTCTTCGTCTGCGGAAAGTGGCTGGACAGAAATAAAGCAGATGGACAAACTCACAGAGTGCTGTATCCGAAATATTAAACGCTTTGGATTTTTAACTAAAGACGTTTCAGAAATCACTCTCTTTGGGATAAAGCAGTTTGTACTTTTTTAAAGAAATTCAAATAAACATCCTTTGTACTGAGAATTACTGTCATATTTGTCATCAGGTTTCTTTAGATCCTGTCACATTGTCCAGCGACTGAACCTGTAAACTTTATGTAAGCCGCCAAAAACGTTGTCTACTCACTGCAAAAAATGATTTTCTTACGTAGTATTTTTGTCTTGTTTTCGTAGATAAATATCTAAACATTCTTGAATCAAATCATTTTACTTGTCAAGTAAATGCATCTTAAGATATTGAGTCTTGTTTTCTAAAAAAAATAATTACAATTTTGTTAGTTTTTGCTTAAAACAAGCAAAAATATCTGCTAATGGGGTAAGAAAAATAATCTTAATTCAATGGCTAAACAAAATTATTTTTCTTGCCCCATTGGCAGATATTTCTGCTTGTTTTAAGCAAAAACTAACAACATTTTTATTATTTTTTAGAAAACAAGACATGACATCTGAAGTCATTTTACTTGTACAGTAAATTCATCTTGATTCAAGAATGTTTAGATATTTATACTAGAAAACAAGACAAAAACAGTAAGAGAATCATTTTTTGCAGTGCAAACTTTTGTCAAACCACTTTGAGATTCAATTTTAAGTCATCCTGAGATTTTAAGTTAATATTTAGATAATTTATCAACGCATTTGCATGTTCACGATTCTCTGATGTTGGTTAATAGTCATGTGACATGCAGAAAAACAAATAAAATATTTCATATTTTTAGTGTTTCATTTTGATTGTTTATATTACAATTTTTGTGATTTAAATAATCATTCGCTTTTAAATCAATCCACAAAGCCTTAAATTGTTTGTTGGAACAAGTAAATTAATTGACAAATATCCAGTTTTTCAATTATTTATTTATTATATCCTGAGATGAACTGGGCATCAAGAGCCAGAGTATTGTGAATGTGTTTTTATAAGTATCTGATTGGTTGATTGATTAATCAATCACATAATCATGATCAGCTGTGCTTGAGCTTTGCATCTTCCTTTCTCAGTGTCTGTTTATTTTTCTGTCTTCAAATCAGAAAAAGATGGGTATTCATTTTCTGTGTTCGTCATCAATTTACTTTTCTATTAGTTGAAGCCTCTGTTAGGCTCTATAGGAGTTTTGTGATCTCACAACACATTTCTTTGCAGAAACCAGTTTCTTTTAAAGGATTTTCCTTAAATTTCTTAATTTACCCTTATTTTAGCTTTCCTGAATGAAGAAAGTGCTGACTGTAACAGTTTTTCTTTTGACCACAAAAAGATTAAAGCCTCAGACTATCACAGCGGTAAAGCCTGTGAAAAAGCCTGTCATTTTAAATCAACTGCTTTTCCTAAAGTGAAGAACTTTTTTATTTAATTTATTTAATTCACTCTCTTATTAAACTACCAACACCAAACAATTACATAAGCTTCGATACGGCTTCCCTGAAGATCAAAAAGATACAGATATAGGCAAATCGTCCCCCTCAGTAATTAATATTGTTCATGACAAAATGACAAAAAGTTTAAAAAGTTCATTTTACGTTCCTCTGCCTCGTCAACGTCAAAATGACCAATCAAATCAAAGTAGGCGGGATTTACCGTTCAAAGAATGCGCGCGCAAACTCTTCAACGGCGAAAGAGTGTGAGGCGAAATGTAAGTAGCTAAACATTTAATATTTGACAACTTTTTGAGATAGAAATATTAAACGACAGACAGTAGTATCCAGTTATACAAAGTATTCGACTTCTGGGGTCAAATTTCGACATTTGAATTCAAATGTATCATGTGACTTTCCTAATTGAATGCGACGAGACCATATTAAGCATATTTCTTTACTTTCCTTACTTTTTTATTTAACTAAGACCCCCCAAACCCTATTTGTACAGAGCTTTGTTTACACATTTTGATTTTCAATACTTTTCACTTTAAAATATGGTCAACAAGTTTAATTTGTTATTTTGTTTACTCTGAACCTCTACACTAGTTATTTTTAAGCCTTTTTAATTTTTTTTAAACCAGTGAGGTCTCTTAGTATTTATTATGTTACATATTATATTAGTAAGATCTACAGTAATTCAGTTAAAACACACAGAAATCCTATGTACACATTCCAATTCATGAAGAAAAAACTGACGAAAAACAAGTCAGTACTGAGCCTGTCTGAATTTATTTTAAAATGTAAGACAAAAGTAATGTTTTTGGACATGAAAGCATAGATGTTATCTTTTGTTTTGGCATAAATTATTCAATTAATGCTAAACTGCCAATAATGTAAGCCACTGGGAGACTGTAGATGGCTGTAATTCATTGTATTGCATTAATAGAAAGCCAAATAATATAAAGATTTGTAATACAAAGTATTTTTCCAAAATAAAGTTTTATTAGTATTTTCATGCCATGACGGAGAGGGTGGAAACATACGTGACTTACTACACCGTCTTATTCTAGTGTTTAACACAGAGGAGTCTACAATCCTCTGAAGAACTGAACTAGTTTGGACGAAGCCTTGGTAGTATATAGCCTTCCATTTGAGACGCACCCTTATAGATGTTGTGGCTTTAGTGTGCACTAAGGACACTCACCTTTGACCTGAGGCTTGACCTCTTGCACGCTTCCTGTTGTGTATATGTGTTCTCAAGTGGGCAAGACCACAAGAATTAGGACAGGTCCTTAAGCAAACATGTTCAAGTTCCTTATTTAACGGCTCTTGACCACAGCGCTATTAGACTATCAGTCCATTTAATATTCACCATGTAGATGACATGTTAACTGTGCACGAAACAACAATGAAAAATATTTTGAGGCATTTTCGACATTTTTATTTGAAAAAACACATACAAAAAGGGTCATATACAAGACAAGAAATTAAAAAAGAAAGAAAATTTGGGTTAAGCTATGCAACTTTTTGCATCATCATTAGTAATAAATACAGTACAAAATCCACCAAAAGTGAATCTAAGATTTTCTTTTTTTAACGCAATATACACTTATCTAGTTATCATACATTATAATCACCAAGCTATTGCTTAAATATTGTCAATACATATTTTTCTACTTGAGCTATAAAATATTCATGTCAGAAAACATTGCGCAGTAACAGCACACAGCAGTGTCTTATACAAAGAGCCACTTCCCTTTCACTGGCAGGTTATTCAACTATTTTTTTTTTTTTTTCTTTTTATGTCAGCAGCAGAAAAACATCAGAAATATTTATGGTAAAATATTTTAACATATGTATCCATTCTCATACGCATATTAAAACCTGAGAAAGACATGCATTACAGAGCTTGTGCTTTAGGATCTACGGTTCAGTCTGTTAGCGAAACATGATACTACTATTGCTTATGTCCAAAATCTGCTGGAGAGATGGATCAAATCAAGAGACTTTAAGGCTACACAGGCTAGAAACACAAATCATAAAATATAAAGCCATTGTTCTTTTTTGTCTATTTCGGTGCAACGATTTCTAAGTGTGTAGACAATAACGAGTATTCCAGGAACAGAGTGTTTCGTATGGCAGGAAAAACGCTTATTTCACCGGAAATAAGAGTCATCTGCCGTATCGGTAGTGTAAAACACAACACCGTATTGGCAGATTGATATTTGGGGGATTGAAGCTAAATAACCTGGCGCGCTAAAATCGCGAAATATGACAAACGTACGGCAGCTACGCTAGAATGTACCAAAACACGACCTGCATTCAGACATTTAAAGCCCCTCTTATGAAGTACCGATACGTAAAGAAAAGTAAAGGAAATCTGCTACTTAATGGGAAAAATAAGCATCACTTTAAATCCCGATTAAAAAATACAGCGTACAATGGCCGGCTGTAATCGAACGTTAAAGCCAGATGGGCACAAGACAAGCAGCTATAATCAATCACAGTAAGCGCTGAACTCACTCCTCACTACTGAAAACACTGAAAACAGATTCACGGCCTGGAATCGTCGACTCGGTTCAGAGCGACAAGACGAGCGGACGACGTTCGCAGGATGCCAGTGAGAGGGCAGCAAAGCCGAGAGTGCAAAAACAGGAGAGACATGCAAAACAATTCCAGTCCATTGAACAGTTTGCCTACGAGCTCACAGCTGAAATTGCATTAATGGAATGTAACCAAAAAAACTACAGCACCACATACTAGCACATTTCAGCACGCCCTTGGAGGGATTTTAGCTTGTTTTGACACTTATGTCCCTTAAAGTACAACCGCATGCAAAGCACTCCCATTAAAGTATAGCACAATGAGGTATTTATACACACGTTATGCTGACGTAAATAAATAAACCGACCGATTACATTGCGATACTAGTTCAGAACTTAAATACGCACCCATAGTAGGTAAAGTTAGTCATAAATTATGATTGTTAAATACTTAAGGCATTTCGACGCACAATATCATGTGTAAACTATAAAACGCAGACGGACGATGAGAAAAAATTTCACGCGATACACGGCGGACGCTCACTGATCGAAAACAAGAAAACGCTTCCAACTTCTTGGCCTCCAAGCAGCTGAACGCTTGAATTCTGGAAAAGTTTCGAAAGCAAAGTCAAGAAGGTTATTTCGTCGAACGCACTACAAAGACATCTGAAATGCTACGAAAAAACAGTCACGTACATTTAAAGTGGTCAGTGAGGCAACAACTATCGTTACGCAAAGAAACTGTGCTGTTAAAAAGTCCGTTCCCTTGTTTGTTTGTTTTTCGTTTCTTCTTTTTTTTTTTTTTTGGATGGAGTGCACGTTACGCAAGGAAACTGAGTGCAAATGCAAAAGCAGGGAAAGAGGAACAATCACACGACCTCATCAGAAAGTGAGTGCATTTACAAAAATAACCACTAACTACATTAAGACGACAATAAATAACTTGTTTGTTTTTTCCAGCATTGCAGCTACTTATGTCGAGAAGCTGTGCCAGCCCCGCACACAGGTTGGCAACAGTAGGAAAAAGAAGAAATCAAACGAGGAAGAGTGATCATGAAGTACAGCTTAGAAAAGTTATGTTTGGTTTCTATAAAACAAATGGCTTTACTCCCTTGTCATGTCCTCTAGAAATGGCAGCAAACAGGTTTCATGCACATTATGACTCTACAGATGCTGCTTTACGACCAAGCGAGACCACGAGTCACAGAGCGAATGGAAACACAGAGTTATGCCGTTACTATTCAACGTGTGCTTGTGCTACAGGCATTAAGGTACATATTTCACTCGTAGTGACTTCAGAGACGCATCGAGAACACAGTGTCTTCAGGATTAGTAGAATATCGCGCGGGAAACGTCCTCATGCACGTCGACCTCTCGTCAGAAGAACCCCGGCCTCTCGCTTCAACATGCATTTGGTGGATACGTTTCTAAGAGTCGGAGGCATCACGAGCACAAAATGCGGACTGTCACGGTTCATATCAAGCCTGGCCTTACGGTTACATACAGACGTCAAGCATCACCTCCGATAATTACAGACACGACGACGGAGCTTTTTTAAACACAGGGTCATTGTTCTACTCTTACGCTTCTCTCGTTCGCTAATGTCTTTGATTCCCGTTGTTTGTTTTTTTTTTCACAAATGATTCGTTCAACTACGTTTAAAGTTCATGACCAACCACGTGTAATGTGTCGGACTTTGTGGTGTTCATGCTGTAATGCTTCATCCATGACCTACTGAACACTGAGAACATTTGGTTGGTCTTCATATGAGATCATTCAGAGCGGCATTCGCCGTCCTATACACACACGCATACAGAGCACTTTGACTGAAACCATCTTCATCATCGACAGACTCGTTCTTCTCCATGTGCTGGACTCCTTCAGCGCTTTTCTTTTTCCCTGTTCTACATCGTCAGTTGGCTCAGAAGGCAAAGGTCAGAGGTGAGAGGTGATGGAGATGACACACATTTGGCAAAGTACCCACGAGGGGACGAAGAAAGACAATAGGACTTTTAGCTAGCGCTACACGAGACATCAGCTATCGGGGGACAACTGCGTCTCAATGTCTACCCTGCAGATGGGACACTTCTTATTGGTTGCCAGCCACTGGTCAACACAAGCCTGATGGAAGAGGTGCATGCAGGGTAATCTCCTGGGGAAAGAACAACGAGGAATTTGTTGAAAGATAACGCCACCGTTTACATCATTGAATGAGTTATGAGTAGAGCAAAGTCATACTACCTGACGTCCTCTCCGTCTTCAAGCATCGAGAGGCATATTGTGCATTTCTCATCCGTGTCGAGCTCCTCTTCATCCATGCCGATCTTCAGCTCTAGAGGTCTTCTCTACAAATCACACGATCAGTTATTAGTCTTTTAGCACATGCTTTTTAATCCAGAAGAAACGTACACTTCGTAATTTACAGGTTCAACCAGAGTAAAACAGTCACATATGTGACCCTGGACCACAAAACCACTCCTAAGGGTCAACTGAGATTTATACATCAAAGCTGAATGAATAATCTTTCCATTGATGTATGGTTTGTTGGACAATATTTGGCTGAGATACAACTATTTGAAAATCTGAGGGTGCAAAAAAATCTAAATATTGAGAAAATCGCCTTTAAAGTTGTCCAAATTAAGTTCTTAACAATGCATATTACTAATCAAAAATGAAGTTTTGATATATTTATGGTAGGAAATTTACAAAATATCTTCATGGAACATTATCTTTACTTAATATCCTAATGAGAAAGAGAAATGGATAATTTTGACCCATACAATGTATTGTTGGCTATTGCTACAAATATACCGGTGCTGCTTATGACTGCTTTTGTGCTCCGGCATCACTTATTAAAAATGAATAAAAGGTCTGGTAATTCTCCAGCAGCTTTCACCTTACAAACCCACATATGCATTTTAAAATGGTGTAGGCTTGTTCAAAGTGATGATTCTTGGTGAATTGCATGGAGACTCAATTTGACCCCAATACCATTGATGTAAGCACAAATTGCACAGCCTTTCCAAAACACAACTGTGTGTCGAATCTTTGCATGCAAACTCATGACCAATGAGAAAATTCATGATCATTGAGAAAAACTTACAAAATATAAAGAAGTAGTTTACCCCAACACAACAGGAGGATAAGGAATATAATTATGCAAGGATGTAACCAAATGTTGACCCACGACAGTCTTGACAGATAATGTGGGTGGAACTTTTTTTTTTAAAGGCCATTGTACAGCTGTGGTTTTACCTTTTTATACTTGTGAGGAAAGGTAAACCTCTCGATGGTGGTCTGCACAGCCCCTCTGTTCACATTGCCCAGTCTGTCCTCCAACTGCAGGAGCTCCTAGAATCAAAACCACACAGAAACACGTCACATTGCATGATGACACGAGAGAGAATGATTAACTGTGAAGCAGAAGATGTGCGATAAAGAACACCAAGTGTGACGGTACCTCGTAACTCTCCCGCACAGCAGACGCATGGCGAGATGGACTGAGGCTTTGGAGAGCCAGCAGATGTAACTGAGGATATGGGTAGTTTCTGATCTCATGGACAACCTGTGTAGGACAGCATTAATCAACAAACAACATCAGTGAAGCAGAAGAGATAAAGTGCTTAAACAGTGGGACTAGCAACACCAAGGTCATTGGTTTGATTCCCAGGGAATGCATGAAATGGTCAGTTACTTTAGATAAAGCATCTGTCACGTGCACACATAAAAACATGAATGATTGCAGCAGTGTTGGGGAAAGTTACTTTTAAAAGTAATGCATTACAATATTGCATTACTCCCTAAAAGAGTAACTAATTACGTTACTTAATGGAAAGGTAATGCGTTACGTTACTTTTGAGTTACTTTTCAAATCTGGGCATGGCTTGCTAGTTAAAAAACTTAACGTGGCTTTATGCAATAAGAAAGTAATATTTAAAGGCCAAACTCAGTGTACTGATGATGCAAACTGTATGCAGGCAAGCAGCCCAGGATATGAACGTAAAGTGCATGCATGTTAAGTGTTTTCCTCTGATACAAAAGCATTGTAAAAAACGCTTAACGTGGCTTAATGGTTGAAGATAGTGATACTATATACAAATTCCAAATTCAGTAAATTTAATGGGTCTAGCTTCCAGACTCAAAAAAAAAAAAAGATTTTCTTAGTATTTTTGTCTTGTTTTCTAGTATAAATATCTAAACATTCTTGAATCAAGATGCATTTACTTAAGTAAAATGATTTAAGATATTAAGTCTTGTTTTCTAAAAACAAATAATCAAAATTTTGTTAGTTTTTGCTTAAAACAAGCAAAAATATCTGGCAATGGGGTAAGAAAAATACTTGTAATGCATTATCCCCAACACTGGATTGCAGCAGGTACAGAAGGCTCAGACTGACCACTTGTGCTGAGGTGGTGTTCCTGGGGAAGTGATGCAGTCGTGGAGAGGTCAGGTAATGCTGATAATGTTGAGTGAGGGGAGAGACGTGGTACTGCGGCAGGCCTGGATCCACACTCAGATCCCTGAACACAAACACAGGAACGACGTCAGTCGATCAAAGCCAAACAGAGTACTAGTTTATCTAGTCACTGAAAACAGACGTACCAGTCTGTTCCTTCGGCAAGATAGCGGGGCTGCTGCGGCACCGGCGGCGGTGGGGGAATGTGAATGGATGTTGGGTATTCATACGGTGGCCGCAGCGTCTGCGGATGGGGAAGGGTTCGGTCTGGAGCATGTCTGCTGGGAAAAATCACAACCAAACTATTAGAGACAGAGTCAGCTGGATGCGTGCCTGAACCGATTATAATAATATACCAGAAAAACTAATATTTTATCAGTGTTGATATGAAAATAACCACTGATGAATTTTTCTCAATAAGACATGGTAGATGAAGGCAAGACACTACAGGTGAATAGGGTTCAAAATTAAACTAATAGATATCATCATACTTCCCAACTGATTGATTACATTAAAGAATCAGTAAAACAGTCCATGTGACATCAGTGGCTCAACTTCAATTTTGCGAAGCTACGAGAATACTTTTTTTGCACAAAGAAAACAATTCTTCTCCCCTGCGTTACTGTCTTCCACCATTTTGGAGAGCATCACAACGCATACGCACGCTTTGTCCTAAGCATAAACAACGCTGATTACGCTCTTGGGTACATAAATAAATTGTTATTTTTGTTTTCTTTGCACACAAAAAAGTATTCTCCTGGCTTCGCAAAATTGTCACATGGACTGTTTTACCGATGTCCTTACTACGTTTCTGGACCTGGGAACATTACAGTTGCGTTGCTGTCTATGAAGGGTCAGAGAGCTCTCGGATTTCATCAAAAATACCTTAAGTTGTGTTCCGTAGATAACCGAAGGTCTTACAGGTTTGGAACGACATGAGGGTGAGTAATTAATGACAGAATTTTCCTTTTTGGGTGAACTATCCCTTTAAGACTGGATGGGCAGGCGAACTCATGAAGCATGGTTGATTAGGAGTTGAAAGCGCTGTCATACCTGGACTGTGGAAGTATCCTCCTGTGCTGGGCCTCCAGGATCTGCTGCTGGATGAGGTATTGCTGGTGTAAAGCCTGAGGTAGGAAGGGCGGGGCCGGGATGTCCTGGAACGGTGGTGCTGGTATGTGGTTGAGGGGTGGATGTAATGCCCCGGCTGGCTGGTGCGCAGGGCCGAGGTGATGGCTCATTCCCGTCTGAGATTGTCCTGGATGGGGCATTGGGAAATCAACAGGGATCTGGGCCTGGGGGCCTACGTGGAAATGCCGGCAAGAGGTAGCATGACTGTGCTGATGCCTGTTAAAATGAGATCCTGCAACAACAATGACATCAGAGCGAATTATGAATGGGATTAAACCGCTGCTGGACGCTGGCCTTCCTTCTCTCCTGAAGAAATCAATCATCAGCAGTGGGGTGTGATGGGAAATGAAGAGTGAAGGTGAGCAAATTGTGTTTGAACAGCGTTAATCTCTTGGTTTGGGATGCTGTTATTCACACAGTTAGTGTTTAGGATTGGGAATCAAACTTGCTATCGGACAGTGTGAACAGGTAACTGAAGTCAGTGCCCTTCACCAATCACATTTTGTGGTTCAGTTTTGTCCAATTTAGTTTATTTTTCTTCTATCCAACACTTTGTCACTTTACAACAATACAATTCCCCTATTTCTTTTTTTTTTTTCATCTTAAATAGTCATATTCACAATAGCATGATACACAAGTCTAGTTCACATATATCAACTGGCAATGAGTTATGTGGCCAGTTGCATAAACACTAGTCTTATCAACTAGCTGTTAGCCAAGCCAGTTTTACACTTCGGGTGAAATTAGACAAGTCTACCTTTTTAAATAACTGATCAAAGCAAATACGAATAAATCCCACACACTATCAATACTTGCAAACATATATATATATATATATATATATATATATATATATATATATAAGAGATTTATTCACAACGTTTCGATCCTATGGCCTTCATCAGGCATAAGTAACTGATCTTAAAAAGTTACAACCAGTCTTGGAGAAAACTTTGATGACTGTCTTCTTGTAAGACTAGTCTAAAAAGTGAACTTTTCAGGTATCACTTTCATTGTAGAATTGTTGCTCTTTTGGAAACCAAACTGTGTGGTTCCCAACGCAATAAACCACAAACCTAAAGATAAAGGTTACATTGGTAATGTTACAAAGCATTAAAACAAATATAGACCACTAACCCTAGACCATGCATTGGTAGAACATCCTGATGGATAACATGATCAGATTTATCAGTGACTTTTCTGAAGTCTTAACTTTTCTCAACTGATTTGAGATTGAGTGGTCCAATGAAATTGGCTGTTTTTAACTGTTTTTTTGGGAAATAATCATGCATATCTCAACCGTATTCTACAGCTGTGTGAACAGAAGTGTCTCCTCACCTCGGCCCACCATGTGAACGGTCTACAGTTATTTAGCGACTACCAAAAGCAGACTGCGAGATGGAGATCCTGGACAGCTGAAGGAATCCACAGCTGCTTTAGGTTCTCAGCCAAATGTCTAAACGACTCACAGTGCTCTGGATTTAGACCGAAGCTACTGTGTTTCTATGCGAGCTGTTTCCCTGTCACGCATTATCAATGAAGGGATTTGCGTTTTCTAATGACAGAACTTTGGATATGTGTGTGGGAACTATGTTCCAAAGCAATATCCATGTGCTGGCAAAACAAAATCTCACAGCTAATGACATCTCAATGGACATGAAGTAGGACATTTTCCTGAATCAACATCCTCTGTTGGTTCTGGAACAACAATTAAAGTCCAGACCTCATCCATTGCCCACTTCTGAAGTGACAGAGTTATGAATGAGTCTGAAATCTGTTTGGTTGATAGGAATGTTGTTCTAGGACTGACTCTTTACCCTTAGGAACATCTGATTACTGTGATTTATCCAAGTGGAGTGATGAACCCTTCAACTCTGAACATTCAATTTGGTCCATATAGGCAAAATAACATCAGAAGCGGCAGAAATCGCAGGATCCCAAGGCTTTTGCTGGTGCAGGGGCAAGACATGCAGTTAGCATGCTTTATTATGAGCTGACATGTGAACATTAATTTATAGAGCAACAATTGCATTCAATAAAACGTCCTGGCATGACTGTAACTCCTGTTGCAAAAAGGCTAACTTTACATCAAATAGGCTGCATAGAAGTTAAATGTCCTTCATTCAGAAGTACTACTGATGTTTCACAGTATTAATAATGAAAGACAGGTTGAACGTCTGAAGCATGGATTGAGACTGAGTTTGTGGTGTTGTGATGGAGTTATCTGCTGGCTACTTACAAGACAACAAATGAATGAGGAAATGAATCAATGCACCACTTTATGGGTTTGAGAACACTTCAGTATTCATTTATGAGGAAGAAAACTATATCATAGCAGAAATGGGAAAAAATGAGACACAGAAAAGCAGAATTACCCATCTCTCCACTCTACTTTCTGCTGGCAGATACACACAGACTTCAGAATGAAGGAATTGAAAACACATAAGCCTAAATCATCAGACGAAATCATGTGTGATGTGTCATCGTCACACAGAGAAATGGGATATGCCCATCGCTCCTCGTGTGTTAGTGAGAAAAGATTCAATCACAGAGATGAAATGTGTGGATACCTGGACACACCACAGAGAAAGGCCACGTTTACATTGCATCTGGATCATTTACCGTGAGGAGACTTAAAGGTGCAGCGGTAAGACTGTAATCGGAAATGGATCTAGTAGGATCTCATTTAACTTGTGGACGTCTACGGTTATCGTGAATGCACACTGCACCTTCAAGTGCCTCAGTGATGAGCGTAAATGACCACAGATCAACTCACTGAGGTCTCATGATGAAAAAAGCGGAGGAAATCAGTCTATCGGTCACAGCAGAGGGAGGAGGTGGGGGGAGACAATAAATGGAAATCAGCAAGAAGCACACTGGAGGTTAGGAAAAATACTATATTCTTTATTGAAAAATATTAGTATATGTGGATTTGTGTCATAATAATAAGTCCATGCAACAAATAAAACAACATTGACCAATAGCAAGGCCCACCATGCTCAGTACAGGGTTAACAGAACAAAAGCAACATCCAATGAGCAGATGCATCGGCTACAGCACATTACAGTACAGCAGGGTACATCTTTACTACAGAAAGATTACATTGGAGTCTATTCAATGTAGAATCAAAATAATAATAATAATAATAATGTGATTCATGCACTGAAGTCTATTACCAGAACAAAAGGTAGAGAAACCACAACCAAACAATAGACATTTGCATTGCTCTAATAGAGGATCTCAGTAGCAGTGCAGGAAATCAACATCCCTGCCAAATGGATGACATTTTGGACGCAATTTGGACATCGGATTCGATGCAATTGGAGCCAATCATGAGTTAGTTGGCGTGTTACTTCTTTGGGTGTTTTTGTCTGTTGTTTTTTTGCTTTTCCTCAAAACATGATTGTGAATGATCGTGTAAAATCAGAAGGGCGATGAATGAAGCACACGTTATGCAGGTGACAGCTAAAGATTTGTGGGATCATCCAAGCACAAAATGCATCCATTTTACAGGAATTTACATACATGTTGACTACCAAAGCTGGATGGGACATACATGAGTCACTCTTCTAGAGCTACTGATGTGGGTTAAACTACAGCACTTGACATACAGACAGTAGTTTATGCTCTAAATGTGTTAGCTCTGGTTTTAGTGTGTGTTTGTTCTCAGGAAGGGAGCAGATCTGAGATGTTTGTCGTCTTCTGATGGAAATAGGAAATGAGGAGGGATCAGAACACAGATGATCATTAAAACACAATGATCTGATAATGCAGAATGTAGATTCAGCCTCCATAGACTATGAGACAGGAGATAAGAACAGAAATAAAGCACATGAAATCAAACTATGAGACAGAAGATCAGAAACAGAAATCAAAAAAGCTTCATGAAATCAGTGATGGAGGTAAAGTTAGCAGCTCGACTTAACACTAGTTTCGAGTGTTTTTCCTCATTAGGCAATCAGCACGCTGGTGTAAATGATTAAGTTGTGTTCCAGAACGATAACTGCTCAAAAATAATCGATGTTTTCAGACACATCAGCTTTTGTTTGATGAACTGCAGATACTTTCATTCTGAGGCTGACACAAACCTAGCCAAAACACTTGTTTTATTCATACAAATGAGCATTACAAGACTCTAGTTGATAAGTGAACTGCTGTATTGATGTTTTACATGTTGTCCGTTAAGCTCAGGCCTGAATTAGCATCTTTAGCTTTCTGAGGTAAAAACCAAACCTCACAAATAAACCTCAACAAATACATACAGCGCTCAAATACACGATAAAACGAATCGACAATCTGTCAGATAAACCGAATATCCTTCTTTCAAGCCAATTGATTGGTTTTAAATGCATTTTAAAGTGAAATCTGACGCGGAAAGCGTCCTTCGCTCGGCTAGCTAACAGATTACCTCAGATCCGAGTCAAACCTTTGATTCGCTAAAAAATTAAATAAAAATACCAAATCACCTGGTTTTTATTGAATATCTCCGTAGTAAGGACCTACAGCAGCGTATAGATCAGTCGTGGGGTTTAATAATCATGCATTAAACAAGCAAAGGCCCTTAGATGTGATCTGATCGTGAAATAATGTGTTATAAATACCTCTATTTCTCACTGAGCCAAAGACAGGAAGAACCAAATATCCGACATGAACTAACACCATCCTTCAGATCTTCTGTTTGATGAATACAGACTGTAAACGGATGAATAAATAATGTACATTCAGCGGGATCATATGCAGTCAGTCACCGCGAGGACAAAGAACAGCGGCGGCGGCGTTCGATTCGCCAACAAATCGCTCTGTTGAATCGGTTCTTCTTAGCGATTCGATCGAACCGAATCGCGAAGCATGTACCTTTGAGCAAGGATTCGATCGAATCCGCGAATCGCGTTCTTGACAGGTTCGATTCGAACGATCCGTCCGAGTGAATCAAACTGACCAAAGCTCGAAACCAGCAGATTAATCTGACCGCTAGAGGCGCCACCGAGGACAAAATGATTATGATGATTAGTTGAATATCAATAACTACACCACAGTTGGTCTGGCAGAGCTTTAATTGCAAAAAAATACAAATATTTTACAGTACCATGTTTCATTGGTTCACACGAGCACAGCTACCAATGAATTAAAGAAAAAAAAAAAAACAGCAAAAAGAAAATATTTTTGTACATGATGCATACAAAGTTACATATGTAAAGCTACTAAACAAAGGCAAAAAATGTTACTCAAGTGCTTGGATATTTAAAACTTGTGGTCTTACCATTTGCATTGAAAATAACAAAAAAATTAATAAATCAAAAAAAATAAATAAATAAAAAATAAATCACAATTAAATTCATTTTGCATTAAAAATAACAATAAAATAACCAGTTGTAAAAAAAAAAAAAAAAAATACCAAAAATTAATTGAATTCAATGCAATGAAACACTTTGGTTGTTCATATTTGGCCCATACCTACTTTCCTTTTTCTTATGACAATTTGATACAAAAAAAATCCTTTAAACAACTGTAAATCATAGAAATAGTGTCTTAGAGTCAAGTGTACAATCCATTGGTTGTAACAGTCTTCATTTCACATTTAAAAACAACCTCGCTGAAATAAGACATTTACACACAAATGTTGGTTACTAATATTACCACATAGAAATGTTGGATTGTTTGATAGGGATGCATACACTCTTAAAAAAAACAAACAAAAAAAACAATTACAGCGATGCCATAGAAGAACCATTTATGGTCCCCAAAGAATTATTTCTTAATATGAAGAACATTTTAATAATCTAAAAAACCTTTTTCCACTACAATGCAATGGAAACGGTCCCATGCATGTTAAAGGTTCTTGATGAAACCATCATTTTCAGGAAGAAGCTTTATTTTTATCTGTTTTAAGTGTGTTGAAAGAGCTGTGTCACTTCAAAATCAAGTGGGAAAACAGCAATCTGGATTCCTGAAAGCCCAGCAGGACCTAAAACACTCACTGCTCAGAGTGCACTGCAGCAAAAGTTCAACAATTAGTGGCATGATGGGAATGTTTTTCTTTTATGTTCTTGTACTGCACCATTCCCAATGATATTCATGATTCACTGACACTGCATAAACTTTAACCTTTAGTTGTATAAATAACCCTGTGAGGTCTGTAAGGAAAGAGAAGCCTATTTTTACACTGCCACATTCAGTGCAATAACTGCGGAGAGAACTATGTGACCCTGGACCACAAAACCAGTCATAAGGGTCAATTTTTTGAAAAGGAGATTTATACATCATCTGAAAGCTGAATACAATATTTGTCTGAGATACAACTATTTGAAAATCTGGAATCTGAGGGTGCAAAAAAATCTAAATATTGAGAAAATCACCTTTAAAGTTGTCCAAATGAAGTTCTTAGCAATGCATATTACTGATCAAAAATTAAGTTTTGATATATTTACAGTAGGAAATTTACAAAATATCTTCATGGAACATGATCTTTACTTAATATCCCAAAGATTTTTAGCATAAAAGAAAAATGTATAATTTTGAACCATACAGTGTATTGTTGGCTATTTCTACAAATATACCTGTGCTGCTTATGACTGCTTTTGTGCTGCAGGGACACAGATGCAGCCACGAATATTGCACTGCCGCTGTGTTTATCATGATGACATTTTATTCTTCTCTACTGCTGTGCATTATGAAAAATAACCTTTTTTTCCCCAGTAACATTATAAAAATGAAGTGAATCAGTTGTGGAAAGGATTGCATGTTACTGTAAGGATGGAAAATCCACTGCGACTCTTTTCATATCCAGTGCGTTCTGTCTCACTCTGTGCTGCCGTAATGGTTCGGCGGATCTGACGTCTCCTGAAGACTCGTGTGCGAGATTTCCTCATTTTTATCTGACGTGTGTTTGGCGCTGAACAGATCCGATACAAAGAACACCTGCGTTGAGGGAGAAGTGTGTTGGTTACAGCGTATCATGTATTTATTAATAAGCGTACGGCCTCACTTACAGTAAACAGTGCCACGGCGGCTCCCTGCAAGAGTCCAGTGAGAACATCACTCCAGTGGTGTTTATAATCAGAGACGCGCGACAGACCCACGTAAAGAGACGCTGCGATGAAAGAGAACTGCACAGTCGGCCGAACCAGTCGAGCCCAACTTGCTCTCAGTCTAGACTGGAGATATAACTGTAAAGAGATGTATATTTTTATAAATATATACATATTTTTATATGATAAACATCATTTAAGGCAAAACACTACAGGTGAATAGGGTAGAAATGTAAACTAATAGATATCACTATACTGCTCCAGTTGATTAATATTCAAATGAGGCATTATCTAATTAAATATGCATCAATTTTGAATGCATTTGCAGCACATAAATCTGAAGATTGGATAATGTCAGACTTGACTTGATTTATTGCCACATCAGCTTCACAGGCTATTTCATTAAAACAATACAGTAGTGCACAATACAAAAAATTAAATAAAGCAATTATAAAGCAAAGTTTTGTACATCAAATTTTGTATATAAAAGATTCTTTAAATTTAAGAGTTTGTCCTGAATGGATAAAGTCAGATTCATAGTTCTGGTTTGATTTTGTTGTTATATCAGAGTTAAACATTGTAAAAAAAATAAAATAAATAAATAAAAAAAATCAAAATTTGAGAAAACTTACAAGTTTAAGGCAGCCAGCTTCAGCAGATTTTTGAGTTTTCTCAACTTATTTTTGTAGGAGATTTTTGAGTTCTCTCAACTTTTTGTTGTATAAACTGAAAATAACAAGTTGGGAAAACTCAAAAATCTGCTGAAGCTGGCTGCCTTAAACTTAAGTTTTCTTAACTTTTGATTTTTTACAGTGAAGGTTTTTCCAGAGGGGATTTTGGATTTCCATGAATCAGAAAATAATGTCAATAGACTGAAATCAAACACACTTTCACTATGTTTTTAGGAGGAAAATGTTGTATATCAGTGTGAATGAAATATGAACAAAATCTGTCTTGTGTGTGTAAGCGACAAAACTCTTTACAGATATGGATTGGAATTGAAATGTACAGATGCAAATAGATGAAATGCAATAAAAGAAACACTTAAATGTGTGTTTTGGCTGTTTGCTTTCCACTAGTCTGAAAGAAGGCATGCTGTCACGCTTCTGTTTAGTTAGTTTCATTATCATGGACTTTTAGTTTGTTTTCATTAGTTTTGCCCAGTATTTATATTACTCTGTTTACACCCTTTAGTTGTTTGGTATTGTTTGCGTATAGCATGCTGTCTCACATATTTGCTGTCTATCTTGAGTTATTTAATGAACCTTGTTTTACTTTTATCATCTTCCCTGGAGTTTGTGACATTAAAAAACAGTGGATAAAAAAACTTTTTAAAAATAACAAACAAATTGTGCATAAAAACCCCCAAAAACAGTGGTTTTGCCTGTAGCATCTCGCCTTACATTTGATGAAACAGATGAAATACTGTCATAAAAACACACTTACAGCGAGGAACAGCATACAGTACATGGAGAATGATGAGTGACCAGAATAAAAGGAAAGTCTGTCGGTAGAAGATTGTGCATCATAATTAGCAAATCAGATGCAACCAGAACAATGCATTCTTTTCTAAATCAAACAATGCACTTGCAGATTCAATGCAAAAGTGTAAAAATGCATTTTACTTTCTGAATGTGAGTGTTAGTGCATGACTCCAGATCACTCACCGGCCTTCATTGATGATGACTGGATCTCCCGTGCACGTGAAGTTCTCAATATAACCGGATTTACAGTCAATGAGGCTCCAGTGCGGATTACACACGGTCAGAAAGTGCGGCCGCAGTCGGCCGATGGTGTATTTGGCGATGTCGGTCAGAGACTGGCTCAACGCCGCTCCAAACACAAATGATCCCACTGCCTTATACACACACGCTATATACTCATAAGTGAAAGAAGCACTGTTCCGCAGATATAAAGAAAAACACTCAACGAAGATTATCTGTGGTGAAGAGAAAACAAAATGCATGAAGTTTTGATCAACTAATGGCAAATGAAGTTCAGTACTTTAAAATGCAGGCTAAGTGTCACTAATTAAACAAGTATATGTTCAGCTAATAGTCAGCCTCTTACATGTGTGCTTCTCATAAACAATTAGTGAATATGCATATAAACAGCCTTTTAATTAACGGAGTAGAATAATCACGGCTGATAGTAAGACATGCAAACATAAAATAATCTGTTACTTCTTGTGCAGCTGATTAATCAAAACAAGCATATAATCAAAGGAAAGTTTAGAGTTGGGATAACCTCCAAAACTAAAAGCGATACATTTTATAAAAGCATATTATTGTCAAATGTTTCTAAAATGTGTTTACATTCCAAGGCAGATTTCCAGAAACAGCTATTTTAGGATAGTTTGTGACCTCTTCACTGCTCCTAACCTTTCACAGATTTAGGAGCTAGATTTAGTGCCAAAACACTCTTAGAGCAAAAAATGAGGAGTTCTAAATTTAGGACTGACACGCCCCTTGGTTGTCTCCTAAATCGGTGAGTTATGAGCTACTTGGACGTTTTGTGAATACGGGTCCTGGTTAAGAAAGCAACCGAACACTTACCATCAACAGTGCGAATGGAATCATTATTCCCATCAGTAACTGGTAGGATATGGTATCTTCTTTAAAGGGGTACCTGATGGAGTCATCGCTGCAAAAAAAGCCTCTTTTAAACGGCGTGTGCTGAATATTCAATATCGCAAATGGAAGTCCAGCTGCAACAAAGACAGAAAGCACAAATAAAGGTCTGAAAAGAGAACCGATGAATCATCTCAAGTCTCGTTCTCATCCGATGTTTCAGTGCAGTTAATCAATGATATTACTGAATATAGATGGTGTGTGTTGATGCATGCTTTGTTAGTTGTATGTAGCATGTTGTTGGAGAAGAACAATGTTTCAGTGCAGATTCTGCTGAAGAGACACCAAATAATCAAATCACTGCACACTATTTAAATCAGTTGCTCAACAATAGCATTATTCTGTGTCACCAGACTAGTCTTATTATTCTGACATGCATAGAACATCACATCAGTCCAGTGAATGCCTTTCTGTGGCCATTAAATGAATTAGGAATCTCAGTCTCTCCACTGAACGGTTTCCTCGTCCACAGACATTCTGAGCATTTCTATGCATGATCTAATAATGCACATAATATAGAGCTACTAGTGGCTTGAGTATCTGGAATATGTTGCATATAGTAGGTTTTACCAGCCTATAGTAAGTGCTTTAAACATCTACGACTGTGTCAAAAAAGCCAGCATCATTCCAGCCGTCAGGGAACGTTCTCAGAACGTTTAGACAAGGTTCTCTCAAAATTATGAACAAATGTTCTTCTAGTAACATTAATAGAATGTTCATTCAAAGTTGTCTGGTCTTTAATAACCAGGGTTTATGAAGGTAAATTTAAGACCTTTTTAAGATCAAGAAAAGAAAATCGAAGGAAACACAATACTCCACTTTTGTCATTTTCCAGACACTTAAATCAAGATACAATTACTTGACCAGCAAAATGACAAGATAAGTCTTGTTTTCTGAGAAATTGATCAAAATTAGTTGAGTTTGATTAAAACAAGAACAAATATCTGTCAACGGGCTCAGAAAAGTGGCTACAGTATTCAACATTTAATTCCACAACTTTCTGAATTCAAGACATTCTGGTCTGATTTAAGACCTTTTAAGGCCTTAATTAGGTGACTTTTAAGACCTTTTTAATACCTGCAGAAAATGTTAGCTATTACATCATTCATGGAATGTTTTTTCTAAAACATTTTACTTAACGTTATTACTTACTACTTGCTTCAGAACGGTCAAAAACCAACCCAAAGTAATGCTCCCATAATGCTTGTAAAATGATAACACAAAATGTTCCCTTAATGTTTTCTTAACCAATTTTTTTTTTTTATTAAACATTTAAAAATAACATTGACAAAACGTTCTTAGGACATTTTTTGTTAGCTGGGCCATTTCTACAGTATGAATATAATGTAAACACAACTTATCTGTGAACACTTACAGCTGTACTTTTATCTCACCTCATAAAAGAAACTAAAGAACTGTATCTCAATACAACTTATGGTTTTCTGAACAATAATAAAAGTGTGTATTGCGGTAAATGGTCATGTGCAATGACGTATGAATGACCTATAATGAGTATGCGTGGTAATATACATGGGTGCACTGCAAAAAAAAGATTTTCTTACTTAGTGTTTTTGTCTTGTTTTCTAGTGTAAATATCTAAACATTCTTGAATCAAGATGCATTTACATGACAAGTAAAATGATTTAAGTTTAAGTCTTGTTTTCTAAAAAAAAAAAAAAAAATTATAAAAAGTTTGTGAATTTTTGCTTAAAACAAGCAAAAATATCTGCCAGTGGGGTAAGAAAAATAATCTGAATTCAAAGGCTAAACAAGATTATATATATATATATATATTTTTTTTTTTTTAATAAATATTATTATTATTATTATTCATTTTATTCATCTTGATTCAAGAATGTTTAGATATTTGTACTAGAAAACAAGACAAAAACACTAACACTTTTTGTGCAGTGAGGATGTGCTTCGGAAATGGCTATGAATGTTTCATCAAAGAGCGGAACTGAAGCAATGTTCGCGAGTCAGTGATACATTTAGATCCATAAGCATCTCAAGCGGTTACAATAATAACGCATATTTACTCAACAAAACCATCCGCCGCTGAGAGGCCAGACATCTGTCCGAGTGTCCATCAGGACTGTTATTGTAACTGAATGTAAATCTGAACTCTTACCGAGCAGCACACAGCTGACGTCCACACAAACACTGAAGATTCCTTTAGTCTCGAACATTCTCAGTTCCGCAAACACACTTCTGGAGCCTCTGGAGAACTTATAGCTGAGCATTTATTTACATCAGATAAAACAAAGCAGCTCTTTAATTTATTAACACGAACGCACTAGTTAAACTGGGGATAATCTGATCATCGAGCAAGAAACACCCGGCTGCTTCTCCAGTCACTTTTCCGTGTTTTTCGTTATGAACGAGCGTGAATCATACGCGTTTTATGGCGATGTTCCGTTGTATGTCGCCGTTTTATCTCCGGTTACTTCATATCGCATGATGGTGAGGTCAATCCCTCCGCCTGTCAATCATCTACAGGCTCCGCCCACCGCTTCCTCTTCCTCAGCAAATTCACGTTCACTGATGCCTAAAATAGAGCTGAGCGTCTGCATTTTCATTCAGGTTTCATAACATTCCAAACACTGTTTAACATGTGAAATAAACAGGCCACACTGAAGTCAAGCCAATTTTATTCATAAAGCCATTTATACAGTACAGATGTTTCAAAGCAGCTTCACATTACAGGAAAACAGTGTTGGTCAGTTTTGTTCAGTTAACAGATTTAAATGTCAAACGGGTTTGTTCGATTAACAGATATATATGTTTGTCGATTTTGTTCAATTAAAGTATTTAAATGTCAGTCGATTTTGTTCGATTATCAGATATAAATGTCAATTTATTTTATTTGATTATCAGATATAAATGTCGGTTTATTTTGTTCGATTATCATATTTAAATGTCAGTCGATTTTGTTCGATTATCAGATGTAAATGTCGGTTTATTTTGTTCGATTAACAGATTTAAATGTCAGTCGATTTTGTTCGATTATCAGATATAAATGTCGGTCGATTAACAGATATAAATGTCGATTTATTTTATTTGATTATCAGATATAAATGTCGGTTTATTTTATTCGATTATCAGATGTAAATGTCGGTTTATTTTGTTCGATTAACAGATTTAAATGTCAGTCGATTTTGTTCTATTATCAGATGTAAATGTCGGTTTATTTTGTTCGATTAACAGATTTAAATGTCGGTCGATTTTGTTCTATTATCAGATATAAATGTCGGTTTATTTTGTTCGATTATCAGATATAAATGTCGGTTTATTTTGTTCGATTAACAGATTTAAATGTCAGTCGATTTTGTTCGATTATCAGATTTAAATGTCGATTTATTTTATTTGATTAACAGATTTAAATGTCGGTCGATTAACAGATTTAAATGTCGGTTTATTTTGTTCGATTAACAGATTTAAATGTCAGTCGATTTTGTTCGATTATCAGATATAAATGTCGATTTATTTTATTTGATTATCAGATATAAATGTCGGTTTATTTTGTTCGATTAACAGATTTAAATGTCAGTCGATTTTGTTCTATTATCAGATATAAATGTCGGTTTATTTTGTTCGATTAACAGATTTAAATGTCGGTCGATTTTGTTCTATTATCAGATATAAATGTCGGTTTATTTTATTTGATTATCAGATATAAATGTCGGTTTATTTTGTTCGATTAACAGATTTAAATGTCAGTCGATTTTGTTCGATTATCAGATATAAATGTCGGTTTATTTTATTCGATTAATCAGATATAAATGTCGGTCGATTAACAGATATAAATGTCGGTTTATTTTGTTCGATTATCAGATTTAAATGTCAGTCGATTTTGTTCGATTATCAGATATAAATGTCGGTCGATTTTGTTCGATTAATCAGATTTAAATGACGGTCGATTTTATTCGATTAACAGATATAAATGTCGGTCGATTTTATTCGATTAACAGATATAAATGTCGGTCGATTTTGTTCGATTATCAGATTTAAATGTCGGTCGATTTTGTTCGATTATCAGATTTAAATGTCGGTCGATTTTGTTCGATTATCAGATTTAAATGACGGTCGATTTTATTCGATTAACAGATATAAATGTCGGTCGATTTTGTTCGTTTATCAGATTTAAATGTCGGTCGATTTTATTCGATTATCAGATATAAATGTCGGTCGATTTTGTTCGATTATCAGATTTAAATGACGGTCGATTTTATTCGATTATCAGATTTAAATGTCGGTCGATTTTGTTCGATTATCAGATTTAAATGTCGGTCGATTAACAGATATAAATGTCGGTCCATTTTGTTCGATTATCAGATAAAAATGCCGGTTTATTTTATTCGATTAACAGATTTAAATTTTGGTCGATTTTGTTTGATTATCAGATTTAAATGTCAGTCGATTATGTTCGATTATCAGATATAAATGTCGGTTTATTTTATTCGATTATCAGATATAAATGTCGGTTTATTTTATTCGATTATGAGATATAAATGTTGGTCGATTTTATTCGATTATCAGATATAAATGTCGGTTTATTTTATTCGATTATCAGATTTAAATGTCAGTCGATTTTGTTCGATTATCAGATAAAAATGTCGGTTTATTTTATTCGATTAACAGATTTAAATTTTGGACGATTTTGTTTGATTATCAGATTTAAATGTCAGTCGATTTTGTTCGATTATCAGATAAAAATGACGGTTTATTTTGTTCGATTAACAGATTTAAATTTCGGTCGGTTTTGTTTATCAGATTTAAATGTCAGTTGATTTTGTTCGATTATCAGATATAAATGTCGGTTTATTTTATTCGATTAACAGATATAAATGTTGGTCGATTTTGTTCGATTAACAGATTTAAATGTCAAACGGGTTTGTTTGATTAACAGATATATATGTTTGTCGATTTTGTTCAATTAAAGTATTTAAATGTCAGTCGATTTTGTTCCATAAACAGATTTAAATCTCAGTTGTTTTTGATCGATTAACAGATTTAAATGTTATTCGGTTTCATTCTAGTGAGAGATTTAACAAATTAATTATGACACAAATTGAATGCTGCTGTAAAGCTCTACATAACTTACTAGTGTCCTTCATCTCAAACACAATAAGTGATTTATATCTCAATATAAGTTCATATTTCATCATTGTCTTTAAATAATCGTCAGATCTGTTCCTCATGACTTGATATTGTGTTGCTTGTATTTGTGCAGATGATTGTTGATCTGCTGGTGGAAGATGATTTGTCCCAGCTGACTGTGAGACGCCTGGTTCAGTGCTTTATCCTGCAAACACAGTTTAAAGGTCTCGCTGGATAAATGCGCGCGACAGACGGTTGGATGCCACACGTGAAACAGGCTGCGTGACGGAGCGCGAACCACCATCAGACTGCTGTGGAGGAACTTCCTGTAGAGATGGAACATCTTCTGTAGCTCCGCCTTTCACATCAAATCCACCTTAGAGAAAACAGAAGATCAAACACGCAAAACTCAACCACACAGCAGAATCTCACTGTATTACCTGTGTTGATGAAGTCTGATCTGTACTGGCACGTCGTCCCAAAGTCAAAATCCTTCCAGAAGCCAAAATCTTTCTTGATCACCTACCAATTAAAAGCACATTTTCCCAAGACTTAAGAAAAGACATCATACAGCTTTCACAATCATATGTTTGTGTGAAGTTATATAACAACCAACACAGAATAAAGGAGAACCTACCAGCTGATCTTCAGCAGAAGGGATGTGCTGACCATAGATGACCTCTGGATTATACAGGCTGAACATCACTGGATAAAACACCTTTTTACCTGTGAGGACACATACACACAAAAGAGTTCAATAGCGCCCTCTTAAGGCTGGAAATTACATTGTTTCTGACTCAAATCATGTGCTGCATAATGAATTTGTACTTCTACCATCTAATAAATACCAAGATTTAATGAAGGGAGACTTAAATACTCTTTTGTGCATCAAGCTGTCATAGAATTGAATAAGACATATGAAAAATCTAAATTACAGTAACAGCAGTCATGTGTCTATTGTGAAATGTTATATTTGTTATATAAGATAGTAAAAACTGGTGATCCATGTGGTAATAATTGCTAATAAATGTGCTTTCACGCAAGAATATATAATATACCACATATCACATATATAGTCTGTCTATATATATATATATATATATATATATATATACACTATATATATATATATATTTATATATATAATTGGTGTAGAAGCAATTTTCACTCAGAAACTGCTTGTAAATTTCACAGTTAAGTACTTGGAAACAGCAAGTGAAACACTGAATAAAACACAAAATTCTGAAGTAGAAAGACTGAAATGATATTTTCTTGTAAAACAATTAAACAAACAAACAAACAAAACAATATATATATATAGTACTAGTGTACTTAACCATAACTTTCAGGGAAGAGAACAAATTTGAAAGACTTTAAAAAGCTGATGTAAATAAAGAAGAAAATTCATTTTATTGATTGTATCTTCATTGTTTACTCTCGTTTAGAACAAAACTGGCCATTATGTAAATCCCTTAATTACTTTTTCAGACTTCTCAGCTATGACAACTGATCATAGTTTGCTCAAATTTTGGTCGCATCGTATCAAGGTCAGACTGATTTCCATGATTCCTCCCATTGATTTGCATGCAATTAACAAAAATCAGCACAGAAAACCTTTATTGTAGCCTGTCAAAGACTAAACTACGAAATACATATGATTTTTTTAAATGTAAGAATCAAAGTTTTGTTGAAATTAAAGACTCGGACAGAATTCACTGTTTCTTTATCTAGTTCAGTTTCACAGTCAAAAAGTCTGTGAAAGGATTTTTTTGGTTGTTAAGTTTTTTGGATCTCAGTTGTTTCAGCACTGAAAAGAAGTATGAGAAACCAACATAATTGTTACTATTTACACCAGCTACAAATAAGTACTACGTACACTATTACAAAAAAATTGTATTTAGTATTATCCTTAGTTGTAGTTATTTGCAACAATATTTAAAAAACAGAATAAGCATGCATTTCTCATATTTTATTGTTTTTTAGTCTCTGACAAGCTACAATATGATGTTTTGTGTTTTTACATGAATCTTGATTTTTGGAGAAATGCATGGAAACTAATGTGGGTCAAGTTGACCTGCAACACAAAAGGCAATGCTTTTCAACACAACAGGGTTACTTTGAAACCCCCGATGTGCATTTGAGACACTGCCGCACTTATATATGTGCTAGACACCATATATTACAGTATTGACTGATCTGAATCCAAAGGATTACTCGTATCATTGTTATATATCGCCCAGAACTGAAACCTGCTCTGTGGTAAAGCCATGACAATATGACTGTCTGTGAAGCTGCTTTGAAATGACGTGTCTTGTGAAAAGAGCCACACCAATACAATGGACTTGATTTTATTAATTTTGAAAGAATTGTTCACAGATTTAGGTTTCTGTACCTGGTTCTGTGTTCATACGGCAGGAGTTCAGGAACTCTGCGCTAAACCGAACGTTCACATCACAGAAAAACAGGAGGACGTTGCTTCGCTTCCAGGCTCGAGCGCCGGCGTCCAGGCCTCGTCTTCTGGAGAAGGCTTCGTTCAGACGGATCAGAGTCACATTCCTGTATTTCATTCTCCTGCGGGACAGAGACTCGTCTAGAGTTGCTTCATGATGACTCACTGTGTTGTGATGCAGCCCATACGGAAAATATAGTTTAAATATATGCTGTAAACTGTGAAACTCAATGAAATATATTTCTGAAATTGAAAATATATTTAGTTTTAACTTTCATATACCAAAATATATTTCAAAATGAATGTCGGGGTCAAAAATACATTTCCAATCTTACATTATCCTACATTTTTGATTGATTCATTATTTATTTTTATTCCAGTGTATTACATGTTCACATGTTGCAGACATATTTTTTTTAAATATGTCAATGTATTTTCTTGGATTGAAATATATGAGGGCAAAATATATTTTTTAAATGATTTTTAAAAAATTATATTTTTTAAATATATATTCAAAATATACAAAAACAAAAATAGCCTAAAAATATATTGGTAGAAAATAATATATTTTGAAACATATTTTAGCATAAATATGCCCAATTTTTTGCTATATGGGACTAACAGATATTTTATCTTAATTTAATTTTTTATTTTTCAGAAAACAAGATTTAAGACTGCTTCTCAAGTAAATATATCTTGATTGTTTAGATATTTGTTCTGGAAAACAAGACGTGTGAATGTATTTCCTTGGATTAAAATATATGGATATATTTATATTTTTAAAATATATCTTCAATAACCAAAAAACATATTGGTAGAAAGTATATTTATGTAAATATATTTTAAAACATATTTTAGCAAATATATATATATATATATATATATATATATATATATTTTATTTTATTTTATTTTTATTTTTTTTGCTGTATGGGAGAGAGATTTATTATTTATTTTTTTGTATTTATTGAATTTATTTTCTCTACCTTGACATTACATCCAGAATTCTTTTCACTTCATGCATCTTTTCTGACCCAAAAAGCACCACGGTGAGATGCGTCCGTCCATCCTGATGAATGCAAGCGTCACTGAGACACACGGAGAGGAGATGAAGCATCACATGACGTGCAAACTCACCGATGGTCAAAAGAGGTTGGGTTTTACCTGAAATGTTGCACGAATTGTCTGAATGTGTCCACTGTGTCGGCCAGCGGTAGGATTATATTGATGAGGATCTGAGACGCATCCATCAGTTCCTCCTTCACCTTCATCAGCGGTGCGAACGGACGGAAGAACACCAGCCTCCTGAAGTCTGGAGCGCCGTTTTCTCTGAACGTGAGATCATATAACGTTCCTTTGTCCCTCTCTGTGCGAAAGATTCCTGCCATTCAAGAGAAATTACATTTGAAGCAGCCTCTACTGTAAAAAATCAGCATCATTTTAACAACAAAAGACTGTATAAATGCTGCAACCTGTTCATTTTTTAAAAATAGTTTGAATGTAATTTTACAGTAATATTAAATCAAGTCATCTTATAATTTACATTTGTCATAAAAATTTTGTTAGTTTTTGCTTAAAACAAGCAAAAATATCTGCCAATGGGGCAAGAAAAATAATCTTGAATTAAGATTATTTTTCTTGCCCCATTGGCAGATATTTTTCAGATATTGGCAGATATTTTTGCTTGTTCTAAGCAAAAACTAACAAAATTTTTATTATATATATATATATTTTTTTTTTAAATTTTATATATATATATATATATATATATTCTTTTTTTTTTTTAAAGAAAACAAGACATAATATCTTAAGTAATTTTACTTGTACAGTAAATTCATCTCGATTCAAGAATTTTTTATATTTATACTAGAAAACAAGACACAAACACACTAAGTAAGAGAATGATTTTTTGCAGTGCAGATTAGTTTTTTTCAGGGTAATGAATCTGCCTTGAAGTAATATATTGACCTTCATAGAAATGTTGAGGAGAGTAAATCCTGCGGTGCTGGGGTTCGTTTAGCAGATGCAGCGCTGCTTCTAATGCCTCGTTTAGCTCGTTCCTGCGGTCCTGACGAACCGGACTTTCCACCGGGAGCCTGGCCAGTCCGCTTTCCAGCTGATAGACCCTGCGGAGGGTGAAGGTCTCAAACGGCAGCACCGCAAACTCATTGAGCAGCCGTTCTCCGGTGAAGACCTCGGCCCGTCGGAGCTGCTTCTGCAGGAACTCCTCCAGCTCGGACTGGCTGTGTTCCTCGAGCTCCACAGCGGATCTCTGCAGCTCTGCTCTCAGCTGTGAGATCCGTCTGGTGAGGTTCCTGCTGTGCTGGAGATAGCTCCGCTCATGCTGCTGCAGTAAAGCCTTGAATGCATCTTCCCCTGCTGGACGTCTGGACCGGGTTTGGCTCGGAGACCTGCAGGCCTGACGGTACAGGA
Source organism: Onychostoma macrolepis (assembly GCF_012432095.1). Lineage (NCBI taxonomy): Eukaryota > Metazoa > Chordata > Actinopteri > Cypriniformes > Cyprinidae > Onychostoma > Onychostoma macrolepis. The sequence goes on from NC_081162.1 coordinate 28,487,876, forward strand.
GCAGAACGAAGCAGAAGAGCAGTGCACAAATCACACGCTTTCCCAGAAACCATCGCCTCTGCATGACTGACTGACTGCTTTCTGACTAAACACACACAGCTCTGGTCCAACAATGCAATGATTTGTGCAACTAAAGACAGTGTTTTAGTAGAAACATGATGTGATTTCATCCGTTGCTTTGGTTCAGAATTCAGTTTTTTCTTGACGCTGACAACAATTCCAGCAAGAGTGCATCTGAAATCCCAAAAACAAACAGGCGTCGATACACTGAAAAAAAAGAGTTTTGTCTTGTTTTCTAGTAGAAATATCTAAACATTCTCGAATCAAGATGCATTTACTGTACAAGTAAAATGATTTAAGATATTAAGTATCAAAATTTTGTGAGTTTTTGCTTAAAACAAATAAAAATAATCTTAATTCAAAGGCTAAACAAGATTATTGTTCTTACCCCATTGGCAGATATTTTTGCTTGTTTTAAGCAAAAACTAACAAAATATTTATATATATATATATATTTATTTTTTTATTTTTTTTGCAGAAAACAATACAAAATATCTGAAGTCATTACTTATACAGTAAATTCATCTTTATTCAAGAATTTTTAGATATTTATACTAGAAAACAAGACAAAAACACTAAGCAAGAGAATAATTTTTTGGATTTGGTTGTGCACGTTCAATGCACTAATAAACAAAAATGAAACCACTGAAAAATATAAATGTCAAGATAAATACAATCAAGCAATTTTTATCAATTTTATCAAGCAACAAGCATTTTTAATTTGTTACTCGAAACTATAAGTAAATGTTAACTGAAATGAAATATTTAAAAATTAAACTTATTCCAGCTAGTTGCCAAGGCAACATTAAGTTGAAGTAATAAATTACTAAAACTAAATAAGCTAAGACTAAAAATTCATACAAATTTAATTAATCATTAATAAAAATCAATAATAAAATATAACTAATAAAAAATACAAAAACAACATTATTTTTAAAGTATTAAAATTACTCAAATTAAAGTTAAAACAAAAAAATTAAACAAAGTATTAATAAAAAAAAAAAGTATATCATTTAAATAACACTGATCTGTAACAATAACCATTTACTGAAATAAATTTTGTGTTAAAACAGAAATATGAGCATGTGTATGTGTGGCTATTCACATGTGAATTCACTATTTCTCGGTTTAATACTGTAAGTGACACAATCTGAATTGTAAAAAGCGCTATATAAATAATGGAGAAGAAGAAAAAAAGGTTATTTTCAGCAGATAACACCATATTTGCTAAATGAAATCCAATACTATTTTTTGCTGCTGATGTCAAAAATAGCGTCTGCTTTGTTGGAGAGAGTCACACTTTCTCACTAAATATGATGCATTTTGTAGCATTTTTGTTTATAAGATGAATTAGTCTTAAACACCACAAACACATTCATGTCTTCATCTGAGCCAGATCACAACTGTTCAGTTCTCAGCCCTTTTTCACATGCATGACATTATTCGATGCCTGATCAGAAGAAAATGCAAACATGATCCAGATGTTTCTGCTTTTACTGCATCCAAACAGCCACAGAAAAGCACACATTTTGTGAAAAAGGCTTATTTATCTATAAACTTGAGTTTATGTAAAGTTCTTTGACAATAAATGGAGTATTTTAACTTATTTTCCCACTCCTTTGCTGATTTCATGATGCATTTTTAATACTTTTTGTCATTTGACAGCTTTCGTTATTTTGATATTACAGTTGATAACTATATAATCTGAAAAACCCTCTTATTTTGTTTTCATTAATATTTTTAAACCCAGCATCATCAAATAAGGTAATATTGGGCCTTTTTTTTTTTTATGCAAATACGCAGAATATTTTCCCAAGATGTAGGACTGTGTAATATTTGTCATATTATTTTGCACATTTTTCATGTATCCAATAAACTGATTTAAAACATTTCAGATCATTATTTCCTATTTTCACATTTTTTCACCTCCAGTTGGACAAAAAAAAAAAAAACTCTTGAGATAAAATTGTAAATATGTAATCTCACATAAAATTTAAATATGATTGTAAAAACACTGTTTTATGACGTTATAATCAGTAATTAGCTACATGGTGCATTCCTGTTTTAAATGATTTGAACAGCATTTATTAAATCAAGCCAAAGTCTACTTACTGTTGTTGATCAGCAGGTAATGTTCAGATTCAGCTCATAAATGCAAGCTGCATTGAAATGTTTACCCTGTCCAGCATGTTTGCATATTACCGGCGGGATCCTGAAGGGGCCCTCTGTGTGCAGCGGCTCCGCCGTGAGGCATCATGGGTAATGCAGAGAGCCGCTCAGTGAGCGCTCTGTTGGGCTCCACGCGACTCCTCCCAACAAAACCATGAAAGACCGGCTGTTCTACAGGTGCTAGAGTTCAGGGCCGTATTCACAAAACATCTTCAGGCTAAAAGTAGCTCATAACTCACAGATTTAGGAGAAAATCTTAAAAATAATAGGTGTGTCAGTCCTAAATTTAGGACTCCTACATTATTGCTCTAAGAGTATTTTAGCACTAAAACTAGCTCCTAAATCTGTGAAAGGTTAGGAGCAGTGAAGAGGAGACCGAAGTCACAAACTACTTGGTTTTATTTTATGTTTGCATGCCGTAATTATTCTACTCTGTTAATTAAAAGGCTGTTTACATGCATATTCACTCATTTGAAGCATACAATTAGATGAACATATACACATATATTTACTGAGTGAAAATTGTTTATTTCAGTGCAAATAAATTAGTTCCGTCAAACTGTTTTTTTTTTTAACTTGTTCATCTTTAATGGAGACAAACATAGAAAGGATGAACACATTGATACGCAGAAGGACATAGCACTTAAAGATAAGTGTTTTTAATTAATACAGTTAGTCAGAAAGATCTCAGAAGAGAGAAAGGCACTATTTACAACACAAGCAAACAGAGATGAAACTCTTGAACAGCAAACAACCAAAAAGACACTTGAACTGAACTCGCAGTGTAAAAATATACATTTGTGGCTAAGGACAGAAGCTCAAGAGAACCAACAAAACAGGTTCGTTTTATTCTGTGTTTGGCATACAGCAGTTGAAGAGAGAAAACAAACCAGGCACATCAAAATCTCGATCGCATCAGAGAAGCTTTCTATATAACGTACGGTTATTAATGACAAAAGAGAAACCGGCTGGAAACACAGATTTTGTTCCAGTGAAAAGGTCTGAGCGGAAGCCTACGATCCAACCATGTCATAGACGTAGATGTGATAGTCGTCTTCAAACTTGATGAAGTAAACGGAGGGTTTGGCCTGAACCTGCTGGATGATGGTGCCCATCCTCTGCGTGCCGTCCTTATTCTCACACTCCACCTGCTTCCCAACCAGCGTGTCGCTCACTTCACCCGGCTCTCCGAGCTCCGCCGGATCATCTGATGGAGGAAAACGCTTCGTGATGAATGTTTAGACATCCATGGAACCACAGAAGGTTGTTTATAGTGCAAAAAGGTTCTTTAAAATATTCATACTGAGAAAAAAAAAAAAATAAATAATAATAATAATAATAATGGAATGGAATCACTGCGAAAACCCCTTGTGCAACCTTTATTTTTATGAGTGTAGAGTCATTAGTCTGATTCAAATCGTGAGTTTGGGACCGTTTGTGAGTCTTTTTGACTGATTCGTGGTAAGGAATCGTTTAGAGAGTCATTTGTTCGTGATTCAGACTGCACTGTTCACACTGTAGTCATTAAACTGATGTTTGACACTGTTTGTGAATCTTTCAGACTGATTCATTACAGTGAATTGATAACACAGTCATTTGTTGAGTCGGACTCCTCTGTTCACACTGTAGCCATTAGACTGATTCAAATTGTGAGTTTAAGACTCTTTGTGAGTCTTTTTGACTGATTCATTACAGTGAATCAGTTAGAGAGTCATTTGTTCATGAATCAGACACCACTGTTCACACTGTAGTCATCAGACTGATTCAAATTGTGAGTTTGGGACTGTTTGGAAGTCTCTTCGACTGATTCATGACAAGGGAATCATTTAGAGAGTCGTTTGTTAATGAATCAGACACCACTTTTCACACTATTAGAATGATTCATATTATATGTTTGACAGTTTGTGAATCTTTCAGACTGATTCATTACAGTGAATTGATAACACAGTCATTTGTTCATGAGTCAGACTCCTCTGTTCACACTGTAGTCATTAGACTGATTCAAATTGTGAGTTTAAGACTCTTTGTGAGTCTTTTTGACTGATTCATTACAGTGAATTGATAACACAGTCATTTGTTCATGAGTCAGACTCCTCTGTTCACACTGTAGTCATTAGACTGATTCAAATTGTGAGTTTAAGACTCTTTGTGAGTCTTTTTGACTGATTCATTACAGTGAATTGGTTAGAGAGTCATTTGTTCATGAGTCAGACTCCACTGTTCACACTGTAGTCATTAGACCGATTCAAATTGTGAGTTTAAGACTCTTTGTGAGTCTTTTGACTGATTCATTACAGTGAATTGATAACACAGTCATTTGTTCATGAGTCAGACTCCTCTGTTCACACTGTAGCCATTAGACTGATTCAAATTGTGAGTTTAAGACTCTTTGTGAGTCTTTTGACTGATTCATTACAGTGAATCAGTTAGAGAGTCATTTGTTCATGAATCAGACACCACTGTTCACACTGTAGTCATCAGACTGATTCAAATTGTGAGTTTGGGACTGTTTGGAAGTCTCTTGACTGATTCATGACAAGGGAATCATTTAGAGAGTCGTTTGTTAATGAATCAGACACCACTTTTCACACTATTAGAATGATTCATATTATATGTTTGACAGTTTGTGAATCTTTCAGACTGATTCATTACAGTGAATTGATAACACAGTCATTTGTTCATGAGTCAGACACCTCTGTTCACACTGTAGTCATTAGACCGATTCAAATTGTGAGTTTAAGACTCTTTGTGAGTCTTTTTGACTGATTCATTACAGTGAATTGATAACACAGTCATTTGTTCATGAGTCAGACTCCTCTGTTCACACTGTAGTCATTAGACTGATTCAAATTGTGAGTTTAAGACTCTTTTGAGTCTTTTTGACTGATTCATTACAGTGAATTGGTTAGAGAGTCATTTGTTCATGATTCAGACTGCACTGTTCACACTGTAAAGAACCTTTTTTGGTTCTCCAAAGAACCTTTCAGGGATCAGTTCTTAAAAGAACCATTTTTCTTAGTGTGAAGAACATTTTAATTATCTGAAGAACCATTTTGCACTATAAAGAACCATGGATGTTTGGAAGTTTCTTCACTGAACCATCGATGCCAATAAAGAAGCTTTATTTTCAAGAGTGAACTGACTCACTCACCTGAATCCGGAAGTATCCGAAGGTCCCCGTCTTTATAATCCTGCATCAGCTGGTACATGTACAGCATTGGATCCTTCTCATATGTTATGAAGAACCACGCAGGCATGCTGGGAGCCCTGGAGAGCACCAAACCCCTCCACTCATCCTTGGAGCCGTCATCCGTCTCAAACAGATGAATCACCGGCCTTCCCAGCAGCTGATCCGCCAGTCGAGTGTCACTGACCCGAAACGAGGCGATTTCCCCGGGGAAAACCTCCAGATTCTGAACCCTCTGATCTTTGAAGATCTCCAGGCCATAAACACAGTCCACTCCATCATACTTGATGAGGTAGAGAGACGAGTTGACAGACACTTGGACTAGTACCGTCCCCGTCCACAGAGACACCGGACTGTAGCCGTCTTCCTTCCATTTGTGTTGTATTCGACAGCCCACGATGCTTTCACTGAGAGACGCAGCAGGGCTGCTGTGATGCATGTGTTTGTGCCTGATAAACACACAGCAGAGCATTACAATAATTTCCTCATTCTAGTCTGTTTGCAAAAAATTGTTCATCTACAAAAGACTCACAGAATCACAGAAAAGTACTCAGCATTGTCATTATCGTTAACTTATCCATTTTTATTTTATGCCAAAAATCATTAGGATATTAAGATCATGTTCCATGAAGATATTTTGTAAATTTCCTACTGTAAATATATCAAAACTTCATTTCTGATTAGTAATATGCATTGCTAAGAACTTCATTTGCACAACTTTAAAGGAGATTTTCTCAATATTTTGATTTTTTTGCACCCTCAGATTCCAGATTTACAAATAGTTGTATCTCAGACAAATATTGTCCAACAAACCATACATCAATGGAAAGATTATTTATTCAGCTTTCATATGATGTATAAATCTCAATTTCACCAAATTGACTCTTATGACTGGTTTTGTGCTCCATGTTTAGTTCCCGAGTGTGTTTAGTATTAATACTGTAGCTAGAGTTACTAAAACATTTCTGTTTCTAGTTGGCAGAGAGTAGGAATATATTTATCACAGTACTGATGTGAGCATGTTGCATTCCACATGTAAATAAATATTTAAATCTGCATATTAGTTTTTAATAGTTATTTAATTATCATTACATTTCCTTTGTCAGGTAATAAGCCAGAACTTAACCTAATCTTCATTCAATTTCAGTCAGCTGTTGCCCTTAGAAGTTAATCATTACACTAAAACTATGAATAAATGAATGAATGAATGAATACATACATAAAATTGTTATTTATAAGATAAAACTACCAACAATTTGAGGGGGAATGCTAAAACTAAAACTCAATATAAAAACAAAATGCACCGTACTTTAATAACAGTGTTACTCACTTGTGAGAGCTCTTTTTCTTCATTACGGATCGGCCGGCCAACACACCACGAGCTGATCAAAACATAACGATTGGTTTATTTAGTAATGATTTAGTTCAGGTTTAGTTTAGTTTAGGTATCGTACAGGTGAGGGTCTCACCTCTAGTGTCTCTGGAGCGATGCTGGTTCATGCGGCTTCTGTAGGAACACTCCATCCGCTCCAATCAGATCATCCTCCTGATTCAACAAACACTGGCTGCATCACACAATCTACTGAGTGCCCGAGCTAGACAGCATTTTTGAGCATGCACTAACAAAAATACAGCAAAATTGCACAAAAATCTTGACTGTACCATGGTATTTGTAGAGTACTTTGGGGTAACATGGAAAAACCAGGTTGTATTGTCTTTTAACTGAGCAATTGTACAACATTAAAACTTAAACCTGCTTATGTGCATTACAACCAGCAAGCGAATGAATCCGTGCATATGAGGAATCACATCAACATATGTGACCCTGCAGCACAGAAGCAGTCATAAGCAGCACAGCTATATTTGTAGCAATAGCCAACAATACATTGCATGGCTCAAAATTATCGAGTTTTATTTTATGCCAAAAATCATTAGGATATTAAACTTCATTTTTGATTAGTAATATGCATTGCTAAGGACTTCATTTGGACAACTTTAAAGGTGATTTTCTCAATATTTAGATTTTTTTGCACCCTCAGATTCCAGATTTTCAAATAGTTGTATCTCAGACAAATATTGTCCAACAAACCATACATCAATGGAAAGCTGATTTGTATAATGTATAAATCTCGATTTTAAAAAACTGACCCTTATGACTGGTTTTGTGCTCCTGGGTTACAAACGTAAAGTGGGTATGAAGTTAACTACAGCAAAACAATGTAAACACACACACACACACACACACTCACTCACTGTCCGGCTCTCATTGCAAACTTGTGTCTCGCTGCTTCACGCTGTTTTTGGCTTTAATTCTGCACAATTACTTTAAAGTAATAGTCAAACAAACTAATTCAGCAAAAGTGTGCCTCGCGTTTCTTCTGCACAGCGCGGGCACGAGCAGATTGACGGGAGCGCGCCTCATTCAATACAAACAAGCACACGTGGTATTTAACAGAAATCACGATTTAACGCGTTTGAAATTAGACATTTTCTCAATAAATACAGAAAGGCAATTATTTCGATCGGTTGTATTTCATGTGTTCGAATCGAGTTTAAAATAGTTCGATTATCTTGAGCAATTCGTTTGTAACCAAATGCTAACGTACCGAGAAACCGGAATATGAACAGCTATCTTGTGTCATGTGTTCTAAACAACTGTAAATAATCACGAAATCAAGTCAGAATTAAAGTTTTTTTTTTTAATCTAAATAAATAAATAAATAAAGTTGTTTCTGAATCACCTGTAGCGCCGCCTATACGATTATCTCCGCTATTGAGAATCAAATGCTCGAAGATTCGTTCTCATAAATGATCCGATGCATTCAGAGAATCTGACACTACACTGTTTTTTTGTTGTTGTTGTTTTTATCTCACCTTCCACCTCCAAATCCAACTATACTGTGAACGAGGGCTGAATTTTTGCCTATTGTTTTCAGATCTACGATTTATTTGTCAACAAAAGACTTTTATTTTGAAGTCGACTCCCGCAGACGGAAGCCGGAAGTCGGTGTTTCGGAATGTTCATGTTAGAAAGTGGAAGTGAGGAGCGTTAGCGAGAGCTGCTCGAATTCAATTAAAAAACGGCTTAATTAATTAAATCCGATCAGGATGATTGAGATCTCGAGCAGAATGTGAGAGACGGATGGAAAACATCATGCTGATCAAACGCATCAGCGTGAGTGACGTCATCCCATCACACAACAGAACTAAACTCTGTTATTGATTATAATCTAACGTACTGATGATAAACGGAGTGTTTGTTTTTGGTGTTTTTTGGCGATTCTGATTATCTTTTTGAGTGTGTTGTGTGTTTTTGTCTGTCACATGGTTCATATGGATATATAATGGCAGATTAAAGTTAATAATTTTTAGGATTTGTGTATTTAACCTTTAACCTTTCGTCTATAATGCGTTTATATCAAATACTAAACTCCTTCTTAGTTTACTCTGATGATGTGGGTCAGATCTGATCAGAAACACACCTGCATCATTCATAATGACCTGTCATTTGTCCAGCTGATGTTGTGTAGTGTACATTATATTTTGCTGCTATATATATATATATATGTTGTCAGCTGTATTGAATGTGGTTGTTGTGTTGCAGCAGCGCAGTATCGGCCGGGCGAAGGTGGCCCATGCAGTGGTGGTCATCTTCTTGGAGTTTTTCGCCTGGGGTCTCCTGACCACCCCGATGCTGACGGTGAGCTTTAAACACACCAATCTGATTCTGAACAGACTGATTTTAAAATGAATTTACAGGCACAGAATTAGATTACTTCATCTGCAGTCTGTGGAAAGGGGGAAAAGGAACATACGACATATTAAAATATCCCTCTGTAATAATAATATACATAAAACATCACATAAAACTTAATGTTTAAATAATGCATCAAAAATAATAATAATATAATTACGAGTAAGTTGCACTATAATAAATAACAGTACATAGCTAAAATTCATGTATACAAATTTAAAAATGTGTGTTAAAGCAGTCAATGTGAAATTGTTCTTTTCCTTTTCATAGAACCTTATTTTATCACCAGCATGTTATTTTAGTATCATTGAGATGCTATTGTAGTTGTTATAACATTTTTGAATCACATTTTTTTTAATATTAGTAATTTTGTGTTTTTTTATTTTTATTTTAAATATGTCTGTAAAATTGTAATTATTTCTTGTTTCAGTTTTAGTTATTTTAGTATGTCAAGTTAAACTAGATGAAAATGAAAAATGCTATATAATATAAAATAAGTTTAAATTTTTTTTATTTCAAGTAATGAAAATATATTTTATGGTTTTAGTTTCAGTTTTAGTCGACTAAAACAACCTTGATTTGAACCTCGTTATTGGAGTAGATTTTATCATACATGTGTCCCTTTCAGTTTCTTTTCTGTACAGAGAAAAGAAAAATGTCTTCTGGTTTGATAATGAACCTTCCCATAATGCACTGCAGATGAAAATGTAAAACAAAGTGCTCAGGAGAACATTCATGGCCAAATGCAAATATTGAAAGTGATATGAAACTCTGTCGGCGCTGTGTTTTCTGATGTTTCCTCATTCCAGGTCCTACATGAAACATTTCCACAGCACACGTTCCTCATGAACGGCCTCATTCAGGGCGTCAAGGTGAATCCAGTGCATCTGTTGTTGTGCATTTGCATGCATTTGATGAGTTGTATTTATAATGCATTACAGCTGTGGATCATTATTTGCTGAAAAGACCAAATATCAACCCTTGTGTTTTTGTTACTGTGTAAAAGCATTGCAGTGTGTTGCGTGTGGTAACAGCAGTGTGTTTGCAGGGGTTTCTGTCGTTCATGAGCGCTCCTCTGATCGGTGCCTTGTCTGATGTTTGGGGCAGAAAGAGCTTCCTGCTGCTCACAGTGTTTTTCACCTGCGCCCCCATCCCACTAATGAGGCTCAGCCCATGGTACGGCCCTTGTGTGTGTGTGTGTGTGTGTGAGCCATCACATGACTCTCAAGTGACTAAAGCTCTTCAGCCGTGTTTAAAAGTCACTGCAGCTCATTCTGCATGAGAAACAAACCCCTCTGTAATGCATTAAAGGAATAGTTCAGTTAAAAATGCACCCACCCTCAGATCTATCTGAGATCAGGATGAGTTTGTTTCTTCATCAGGTTTGTAGAAATGTGTCTCTGCATCAGTGTCTCAGCAATGGATGCTCTGCAGTGAATGGGTGCCGTCAGAATGAGAGTCTGATAAAAACATCACAATCATCCACAGCACTCCAGTCCATCAGTTAACATCCGGAGAAGACAGAAGCTGAAACACATCCAGCATTAAGATGTTTTTAACTAAAACACCATAGAGTCCATAATCTATAATAACGCTTCCTCCAGTGAAACAGTGTTCTGGTGTGAATCAGGAGAGAAATCTGCACAGATCAAAACAGCTCTAAACAAATATGTGGCTGGGTTCTGATGAGAGAGACGACAGCAGATGCACTTTTTTTGTGTGGACTGCCGTTGATTTTATGATGAGACTATTTGTTTTTGTGGACCTGTAGATGTTTCTGTTAGTGAAATGTTTGACTTTGATTGATTCAGTACACCTAAAGCATAAAAGTGATGTGTTTGTGTTTATGTCTCTCTTCATCAGGTGGTTTTTTGCTCTGATGTCCGTATCTGGACTTTTCTCTGTTACATTCTCTGTCATATTTGCGTATGTGGCTGATATTACAGAAGAGAATGAAAGAAGCACAGCATATGGACTGGTAAGAACGCCTGTCGTCGTCATATGACACATTTTTAGTGTTAATTGTCCTTAACATTTTTTTTTTTTTTTACATTTTTAGTGTAAAAATCCTGCAATTTTTGCATTTATTACAATTTATTTTGTATATATTATGATAATATCATCCATCAGATGTTATAAATCCAGAGATCTCATATGATTCCAGTTATATAACATTTTATATGCAAAAAGGCCTAATATTACCAAATTTGATGATGCTGAGTTAAAAGCATTACTAAAAAATACTAAGGAAGAAAATAATTTTTTTGCAGGGCAGCACTAGTGTCACAGATTTTCTTACTCAGTATTTTTGTCTTGTTTTCTAGTATAAATATCTAAACATTCTTGAATCAAGATGCATTTACTTGACAAGTAAAAGAACTTAAGATATTATGTCTTGTTTTCTGTTAAAAAAAATATATATATATAAATTTTGTTAGTTTTTTGCTTAAAACAAGCAAAAATATCTGCCAATGGGGCAAGAAAAATAATCTTAATTCAAAGACTGAACAAGATTATTTTTCTTGCCCCATTGGCAGATATTTTATTTTTTACAGAGAACAAGACTTAATATCTGAAATCATTTTACTTTTACAGTAAATACATCTTGATTCAAGAATGTTTTGATATTTATACTAGAAAACAAGACAAAAACACTAAGGAAGAGAATCATTTTTTTCAGTGTGTAATTTATCCACATTGTGTGCAAGAAATAGACACTGATAATGCATCAAAATGCATCATTGGACACGTTGCCTGTTGGTCTTGGGTTTCAGGTTTCTGCCACGTTCGCAGCGAGTTTAGTGATGAGTCCGGCTATAGGAGCGTTCCTGTCCTGGCGGTACGGAGACAGTCTGGTGGTTCTTCTGGCCACCATCATCGCAGTGGCTGATATTCTCTTCATTCTGCTGGTGGTGCCCGAGTCCCTGCCGGACAAAATGAGACTGTCATCGTGGGGTTCGCCTATTTCCTGGGAGCAGGCCGATCCTTTTGCTGTGAGTTACATATTTTGTGGTTTTATATTCTCTGTCTTGAATGCTAGTTATTGAGGGATGCTATTGACTAGTGATGCACCAATGTTAAAGGGTTAGTTCACCCAAAAATGAAAATTAGCCCATGATTTACTCACCCTCAAGGCATCCTAGCTGTTTATGACTGGCAAATAATGACAAATAATGCAGAATGTGTTTTGAGTTTCCAGATATTGCTGTTAATATTCTGTCTGATGATGTGAAACTCGTGGTGTTTGTGTGTGTGTGTGTGTCTCTGTCTCTCTGTGTGTGTGTGTGTGTGTGTGTGTGTGTGTCTGTCTGTCTGTCTCTCTCTCTGTGTGTGTGTGTGTGTCTGTCTCTGTCTCTCTCTCTCTGTGTGTGTGTGTGTGTGTGTGTGTGTGTGTGTGTGTGTGTCTGTCTCTCTCTCTCTGTGTGTGTGTGTGTGTGTGTGTCTGTCTCTGTCTCTCTCTCTGTGTGTGTGTGTGTGTGTGTGTGTGTGTGTGTGTGTCTGTCTCTGTCTCTCTCTCTCTGTGTGTGTGTGTTAGTCTCTGAGGAAGGTGGGTAAAGACTCCACAGTGCTCCTGATCTGTGTCACAGTGTTCCTGTCGTATCTCCCCGAGGCCGGACAGTATTCCAGCTTCTTCCTCTATCTGGGACAGGTACGTGTTTCGAAACGCTGCTCACAACCCATTTCACTCCCTCCGTATGTCAGAGTAAAACAGGGAATTCAACAAGAAATCAATGTAGCTTGGACTTGACTTGGACTTGCAAAAATGATGTTCCTCCTCAGTGTTTTTGTCTTGTTTTCCAGTACAAATACCTAAACATCCTTAAATCAAGACACAATTAGTGGAGATGCAAAATGACTTTATGTTAAAGCTGCAATTCGTAACTTTTTTTTGGGTTAAATGATCCGAAATCAACATTTGAGCAAGTACATAACCAGCCAGTGTTCAAAACGATCACCTTACTTTAGCCTGATTCACAACGGTTAGCTTATAATAATGTTTTCTGATTTGAGTGCTACGGCTAGGTTTTCCCGGGAAATTCGAGCATGCTGCTGCGTCATTACGTCACGTCTGTAAATATAAAGAAGTTGTCCCGGCTAGTAGGCTATCTCACGTCGTTTATAGCCTTTTCTCACAGCAGCTAGAATAATTAAATGCATCATTTTGATGGCGGATTATAATCCAGAAAGGATTATGTGTTTATGAAACACACGTGAATGAAATTAAATTATATTCCAGTTTTAAATATGCTTCTGATTACAGATAGCCTGAGTTTACACAAGATTTGTATTTTAAAGAAAACCAGTTAGACGGGAGCATAGTTAAAATAGTTAAAAGAATTTCTTAATATGAAATTCATCGAATGGCATGACAATTAGATATTAGACTGTACAGAAATTGAAATCTACACGCTAATACACACTATACTCATAGTCACGCAATGCTGATGTTGTTAACATGAATAATTTGAGAATAAAGTATAACAATAATAATAATTTGCATGGTTAGATGTGATATGAGCTAACCGATCGTTAGATTAAATCACCGTTGGTAGCGCGATTTATTGTAATGCTTTTTTCCTCTGTTGGTCAGAACAAACGTGGCAGACTCGTTACTTGTTCAGATGACAATATACGGTGAAAATTCTTATTTGGGTCATATATTCCAAGACTTAGGCTAGAATCTGTGATTGCGAAGTATGTAAACATCCACACATTCACCTCAAAACATTAGATTCATCCGCGCTGAAGCTAATTAATAATTCCGCACACAGCTGCAATTCCAGGTTTTCAAACAGAGATGGCGACAAAGAGGCAAAACTTACGGACTGCAGCTTTAAGTATAAACTATATATAAAATATAACTATATTAAATCTCGTTTTCTAAAAAATGCATAAAAATGAAGTGAATCTATGCTTAAAACAAGAAAAAATATCTGCTTATGGGGTCATAAAAATTTTTTTTTTGGTCACAAACTCATATAATCAATCAATATATTGATCGTATAATCGATCAAATGAAAATAAAAGCTCATTTAAATCCATAAACTCACTTACCTTTGATTTTATTCAGAAAACAAGAGTTAATATCATAAATTATTACTCAAGTATATGTATTTCAGAATTTTTCGATCTTTTAAATCTTTTTTTTTTGCAGTGCATGACCTACCTTGAATTGATCGGATTAATGATGTCTTCTGTAGAGCAGCTAAAATTGAATTCTTTTCATAATTGATGAATTTCACTACATTAAAACTGTTATTTTCCTTTGAAGCTGCTTTGAAACAATCTGTATTGTATAAAGCGATTATAGAAATAAATGTGCCTTGACTGGAGTGCTGACTTTAGAAACTGTGCGTTGTGTTTCAGGTCATTAACTTCTCCTCACAAACGATTGCTGCGTTTATTGCGATGGTGGGAATCCTGTCCATCGTAGCGCAGGTACAGACCTTCAGCTCCAGACGCTCGTTTATGAGCTGATATATGACTAATGCTGGCAAAATGAGTGTGAATGCGCACGGGCTAATTTTGAGCTTTTTTTTTTCTCATCCGAAGCGCACACATAAAGCACTCTATCCAGATACACTATACACAGATTTACAGCAGGCTAAATATATTTCAGTGTTCACACAAACATAATCTGTTATGTCTAAAGTGAACGTTTGGGGAAAAACATTGAATGTGTAACATTATATTAGATCCGTGCATTACACACAAAGATACAATAAAAATAGCTATATTTTGATTATTAGTCTAGTAATTATTATTAAGAAACATTTTCATTGGTTCTTATTTATAACAACAAAGATGCAATAAAAATAGCTATATTTTGATTATTAATCTAGTAATTATTATTAAGAAATGTTTGCATCGGTTCTTATTTATAACAACAAAGATACAATAAAAATAGCTATATTTTGATTATTAGTCTAGTAATTATTATTAAGAAAAGTTTGCATCGGTTCTTATTTATAACAACAAAGATACAATAAAAATAGCTATATTTTGATTATTAGTCTAGTAATTATTATTAAGAAATGTTTGCATCGGTTCTTATTTATAACAACAAAGATACAATAAAAAATAGCTATATTTTGATTATGAATCTAGTAATTATTATTAAGAAAAGTTTGCATCGGTTCTTATTTATAACAACAAAGATGCAATAAAAATAGCTATATTTTGATTATGAATCTAGTAATTATTGTTAAGAAAAGTTTGCATCGGTTCTTATTTATAACAACAAAGATACAATAAAAATAGCTATATTTTGATTATGAATCTAGTAATTATTGTTAAGAAACGTTTGCATCGGTTCTTATTTATAACAACAAAGATACAATAAAAATAGCTATATTTTGATTATTAATCTAGTAATTATTATTAAGAAACGTTTGCATCGGTTCTTATTTATAACAACAAAGATACAATAAAAATAGCTATATTTTGATTATTAATCTAGTAATTATTATTAAGAAACGTTTGCATCGGTTCTTATTTATAACAACAAAGATACAATAAAAATAGCTATATTTTGATTATTAATCTAGTAATTATTGTTAAGAAACGTTTGCATCGGTTCTTATTTATAACAACAAAGATACAATAAAAATAGCTATATTTTGATTATTAATCTAGTAATTATTATTAAGAAAGCGTTTGCATCGGTTCTTATTTATAACAACAAAGATACAATAAAAATAGCTATATTTTGATTATTAATCTAGTAATTATTATTAAGAAACGTTTGCATCGGTTCTTATTTATAACAACAAAGATACAATAAAAATAGCTATATTTTGATTATTAATCTAGTAATTATTAAGAAATGTTTGCATCGGTTCGTATTTATAACAACAAAGATACAATAAAAATAGCTATATTTTGATTATTAATCTAGTAATTATTATTAAGAAACGTTTGCATCGGTTCTTATTTATAACAACAAAGATGCAATAAAAATAGCTATATTTTGATTATGAATCTAGTAATTATTATTAAGAAACGTTTGCATCGGTTCTCATTTATAACAACAAAGATACAATAAAAATAGCTATATTTTGATTATTAATCTAGTAATTATTATTAAGAAACGTTTGCATCGGTTCTTATTTATAACAACAAAGATACAATAAAAATAGCTATATTGTGATTATGAATCTAGTAATTATTATTAAGAAAAGAAGTGGGGGAAAAGATGTAATGTTGCTGGTGATTTTGTTTTGGAACCTTCAGAAAACTTTAAATCAGTGTTTCTCTAAATTGGCTTTGCTGACTCCATCAGCTTCAAACAGGTGGAGCTCCGAATCCAACAAATCATGCATCATTTTGAAGGTCTTTCAGTAGAAAATGATAAAAATGAAAATTTGCTCATTGTGACTCATTTTGCCAGCAGCACAGGTCACATATACAGTTGGTTTTGCATCCTTCATGATTCTCTGTTCGTGCAGACGTTACTGTTAAGCGTTCTGATGAAGAAGATTGGGAATAAAAACACCGTGCTGCTGGGACTCGGGTTTCAGTTGTTCCAGCTGGCCTGGTACGGCTTCGGGTCTGAAGCATGGTGAGGATCCAGCATCGGTTGTAATGGAAAGTGAGCAGTGCTGTGAATGGTGTGAGTAACTGTGTGCTTGTTGATGATAGGATGATGTGGGCGGCCGGTGCCGTCGCTGCCATGTCCAGCATCACTTTTCCAGCCGTGAGCGCGCTGGTGTCTCACTGCACGGATCACGACCAGCAGGGTGAGAGACCAAACATTCTCACTCAGTTTTCAAAATAACTTATGAAAACAAGTCTTGTTTTCTGAAATGTGCATGAAAGTCAAATTAGGTGAATTTATGATTAAAACTAAACTGGAATATCAGTCAGTGGGGTCAGAAGAATACATTTTGCAGCTGTGGTTGCTGAATAAATGCATGCTAACTTTGGGTTGCATTAAAAAAAATCTTCATCGCTGTTTTTAATAGAAAAGCATAAACATTATTTGCAATTGTTGGAGTTAATTTTAGGAATTTCACTGGGTCAGCTTTTGAGAGAAGCTTCTTGTTATACCAGTTTTCATAATATACACTGCAAAAAATGATGATCTTAGTGATTTTGTCTTGTTTTCTAGTATAAATATCTAAAAATTCTTGAATCAAGTTGAATTTACTGTACAAGTAAAATAACTTAAGATATTATGTCTCTGTCAAAATGTTGTTAGTTTTTCCCTAAAACAAGCAAAAATATCTGTACAAATATTTTTTTCATTATTTTCTGTAAAATGTATTTGGTTATTTTTTTGCTTATTTTTTCCCTTGTTTGCGATACACAGATCCCATGATATTGCAGGGATTGATGGTTTGTGTCTGTTGTGTTTAGGAGCCGTTCAGGGCATGATCACAGGGATCCGAGGTCTGTGTAACGGACTCGGCCCGGCTCTGTTCGGATTCATTTTCTTCCTCTTCAATGTGGAACTGAAGGAGATGAGCCCCGTGGATCCGAGCCCCGTCTCACCCGACACTGAAGAGGTACAAGAGTCTCTGAACGCAATCACTCTGTATCTGTTTGTTTCTGTGTCTTTCTCAGGGTTCCTACGCGGTTTGGAAAAGTAGGAAGTATTTTCCAGGTTTGGAAAAGTATGGAAAAAAGAAATCAGAGTATGGAAAAGTATTTGTGTTTCCAGACTTTTGCCCATATTTAATTTTTTTTTTTTTATATAATAGAAAATTAAGAATTTAATGAAAATAAATGTATTGTACAAGATGTCAAAGTCAAAATACGACTGAATTAATTCAAGGTGCACTTTTTCATTATGCAAAATGCATTTTGGGTTTCTTCTCACAATAGCCTCAAGGACTTTTGCAAAAATAAAATATTCACAGACTTTTATGTGTGCACGAGAAATCATTAAAGGACGATGCACACAGAGCCATGTATTGTGCCATCAGCCCCTTTAGCCCTGAGGTGTCTTGGCCTCCACAGAGTATGCTTTAAAGAGGCCGAAGACCTTGAAATATTGCATACTGCCAAATTTTAAACACTTTTTTCTTTTTTTTTTCTTTTTTTACAGTACCAGTCTTTTTTATAAACCCTTAAACTTGGCAAATTTTATGCCATCAGCTTATTTCATCATGGAGGATGTGTTAAATTAGACATTAGGCCTTGATATTAGAGGTACTACCATAAGAAAAGATCAATTTTGAGCAAGTGGATTTCTATTAATTCATGTGCATCCGTGCTCTCGTTTTATTCTTAGTACGATGGCAGTGATGCACAAAGGAAATGTGTGAGCATGCAATAAAAAGTTTCTTGTGTGCATGTAAAAGACTGTTTTTTAATTATTATTTTAGGGGCACTGTATGTTAATGTCACTTAGAAAAAAAAAAACCCTGGGAAAATAAAAAATATTTACAGATGACTGTACTATATACCAAATAATGCTCCGTTTATGTTAAATATGGTCTGAAAATCTACTGAGAGCTTTGGAAATTTGAGTCTGGAAAAGTATGGAATTTTGAAATGGAAATCTGTAGGAAGCCTGCTCTCTGTTCAGCGTGTGTCTTGTCTTTCAGAAGCGTGCGATTCCTGGTCCTCCCTTCCTCTTCGGTGCTTGTACAGTTCTTCTGGCTCTGCTGGTGGCGGTTTTCATCCCGGCTCAACACGCTCCGGCGGTGAAGACCTGCAGCACGCGTGTGATGACGGAGTCTGCGAGCGGCGTCACGGAGAACGGATCGGTTCCTGTGAGCGACGAAGACAACGAGCCTCTTTTACAGGACAGCAGTTTATAAACCCAACACACTGCAAACAATGATTCTCTTACTTAGTGTTTTTGTCTTGTTTTCTAGTGTAAACATCTAAAAAACTACTTGAATCAAGATGAATTTACTGTACAAGTGAAATTACTTAAGATATTATGTCTTGTTTTCTGTAATAAAAAATAAATAAATATAAATTTTGTGAGTTTTTGCTTAAAACAAGCAAAAATGTATCTACCAATGGGGCAAGACAAATAATCTTGTTTAGCCTTTGAATTAAGATTCTTTTTCTGACCCCATCAGCAGATATATTTTTGCTTGTTTTAAGCAAAAACTCACAAAATTGTTTGATACTTTAGAAAACAAGACTTAATATCATAAATCATTTTAATTGTACAGTAAATGCATCTTGATTCAAGAATGTTTAGATCTTTATACTAGAAAACAAGACAGAAACACTAAGTAAGAAATCATGTTTTTTCAGTGCAGGAAACTCCTCCGGTTTGGGTTTTATTCCAGTGTGTCTGAAAAAGCTTTTTATTGAATGTCTAAATGTCTTTTTTTTGGTTTTTAATCCTTCGGTCTTTGAAAGAGAATGTGCCTTCTCCATATTTTGGCTTACACTGCAAAAAAAATCAAGTTCTTCCTCAGTATTTTTGCCTTGTTGTCCAGTACAAATATCTAAACATTCTTAAACCAAGATACATTTACTTACGAAAGCAAATGACTTAAAATATCAAGTCTTGCTTTCTGAGAAATTAATGCTTAAAACAAGAAAAAATCATCTGCAAATGGGGTCAGAAAAAAAGTCGTTTTCCCTTTGAATCAATGATTTTTGTTCTTGTTTTAAGCATAAACTTCATTTTGATGCATTTTTCAGAAAATAAGACTAAGAATATCTTTAGTCATTTTGCATCTCAAGGAAATATGTCTAAATTTATGAATCTTTAGACATTTGTACTGGAAAACAAGACAAAAATGATTTTTGCAGTGTAGTTCTTGTGCTGCCGTGTATTTGAATGTAAACTGTAGTAGACCTTTATTATATTACTGATGAACTTTAACCTCTGTGCTAAACTTGTACAGATTGCAGTAATAATAATGTCCTAGTGGCAAAGTTAGTTAAGAGCATTTAAACATGCAGTGCACATACAGCCAGAGCGCAGCGTCTTTTATCAATAAACGGCACAAAACGGACATAATCATTGTCTTTAGATCAGGTGCAGCTTTGATAGGTGAATTATTATGAAGAAAATGTATTTAATCTGTAACTTGTATATGAGCACCAGCTACTCAACACAGAGCTGCTACCTCACAATTACACACAGACTTGATTTAAGGAGTATAGTTCATCCAAAAATGAAAATGTGCTCACCTTCAGGCCATCAGAGATTAGATTTGTGGAAATGTGTCTCTGCATCAGTGTCTTCTCCAGATGTTAACTGATGGACTGGAGTGCTGTGGATTATTGTGATGTTTTTATCAGACTCTCATTCTGACGGCACCCATTCACTGCAGAGCATCCATCGCTGAGACACATTTCTACAAACCTGATGATCAGCACATTTTAATCTTTGGCTGAATTATTCCTGTAAGGCATTTTTAATGTTTCTGTGTTGCCGATGTCCTGATATCATTTCCAGAGGACTGAATCAAATGTTGTTTTAAAGCAGCTTTACTTATTTATCATTGCTTGCTAACAGAGCAGACTCTTACTGACTTTTATGTTATTTTATTTTATTGAAAAAAGTCATCTTTTTGCATGTTAAAAGCGGAGTAAAACAAATTTTGGTTTCCTTACACTTCACGACTCACTTAGCAGCAGATTATCTGATTGATTGCATTTTATCATGTAACGCACGGCAGCAATAACAGCCTGAATCCATGGCGATTTCTGCTTATCGTGCATGTTTGATGTATTTAAGTAGCACAGAGCGGAGGAAACGTTTCAATTGCCAATTCTGGAGACCTGATTATGATGCATACTTGAAAATGATGTCAAAGCAGAAGTGTAGATGTGACTCTATTTATGCAATCGGTGCTGTAGATCAATGCGCACTGACTCGAGAAGATCTTAGCCCCACTAAAGTCATTTTAGGTGTTTTTTTCAATGAACTGCACTTTTTTTAATGATGTTTCGGCTCTAGATGCCATTCTTCATGTCTATGCAGCCATTCCTTGAAGACTGGTTTATGCCTTCTGATGAGATTTTATTGATGTGTTCGATGCACATTAAGCATTCGTTTGCTGAGACGTTTGTTACAAGTGTTCATTGAGCTATTCATTAATCAATGTTTCAATAAACCACTTCATATTCCAGGATTGGATTTATATTTTTTCCCATTGACAGAGAAATGCAAGTGTTTGCATATCATATCTATGGCTGAAGGCAAAATTGAAAATTGGAATTTTGATTTATTTAATTACAATAAATTAAAATGACACTCTTATAAAACATTGACTTGCAGACAGAAAAATTTAAAAATTCATTATCAGCATGCTGTGAAACGTTTGGTCACATCAAGCAAACTAAACGATGGAAATCTTCACAGAAAACCAAATCAAAATGGGTTTGGGATCAGATTTGAACTAGTTTGAACTTGTAAGAATGATAAATGCAGTCAAAAAGGAAAATATAATCTTCAAGCCTACAAACTCCCAGCTGTTTTTCTTAAATAATAATAAACGCTGCTACAGAAGAAACCCAAACCCTTTAGATACTAACAGCTTATCATCCAGTGTAACCTGCTTTTCAGTTTTAATTTAACTCGGAATGAGAAAACTAATAAATAGACCTCAATTGAAGCACACTGATATCAATCGGTGTCATTCTGAAGCAGATGATTGTGTCATATTTACAGTCATCTGGTTCTACAGCAGGCAGCTGAGGGAGACTTTAGTGGTGTATGCCGGCTGAGTGTCTGAAAAGGAGGAACATTTAGTTAAAGCTTAACATCTGCAAATGATGCACAAACTGTTTCCAAATGTATTTAAAGTTCTGTATGATGTTATCATTGTGTACTGAATGATGCACTGAAAAAAATGGCTTTGCATTTACTTTGAAGCTGCTAGTAAATTTCACTAATAATTACAAAGAAACGGCAAGTAACACATTGAATTAAACATGCAATTTTCAAGTAGAAAGATTCAAATAATAGGGTACAACGTGGTAAAAGGCGCCTTTGATATTATTTTCATCTAAACCATTAGATGGCACAAAATGTGGCGTAGCACTTTCCAAAACATGCTTTTTTCAAGGTGCACGTGTATATTTGTCTGAACCTTGACGCGATCGCGCGCAGCAGCTGTGCTTATTTGATTCTGTGCTTACTTGAGCTAATATTTTATGTTTTTTTAAATGTTGAAGATTTAAGTAGCAAATGAGAATCGCTAAAATCAATGCATATGTTTTGAGACAAAGGTCTTCTTTATGATTTTCAGTTTTGTTTAAGATAATTAAAGCAACAGTTTTTAAATAACGAAAGAATATGCAAATGTATGGTATTCGGGGTGAAAAGCGCCCCTGCTGTTGGGGCTAAAGGCGCACAGTAATTAACATGATAATTAATAGATCGCTGACTTTTCCATTTGTTGGCATGACATGGTTAGATTCAGATGGTAAATATCATATATTATGTTGGGTGTCCATATTAGAGATGATCGCCATATTTAGAATGAAACCATCATATTTAAAAACATGATATTAATCATATCATATAATAAAGTATCATTTGTTGTTACTAGTTATTATTGGATCTCCTTCAATACTTTCATAATCTTTATTTATTAAAATGATTTTGTTTCTGTATTTTAAAATATATTGTTTATATTAACAATATTTATTGAACAAAAATTAGTTCTTTTATTTTTCAAAATAAGCAGAAAATAGTACAAACTTTGCTAAAGTGATTGTTTTGAACAAGTATTAACTTTTATTATTTGTATTATTAGTATTTGTATCAATACTGTGTGATGGGTAAAAGGCCCCTCTTGCCACCTCATACATTTATAAGATTTTTAAACAAAATAAACGACTTAAATGATTTATTTTCACACAAAATCTGTTGCTCCATTAATGTTCAATACAATGTATATATGTTTTCTGCATTCTATACATTTTAGGTGCAGTGAATAGCACATTTTTTCTTAAGGTGGGCCTTTAGCTCCGTTGTACCCAATGTTCTTGTAAAAAGTACTCCAATAATCTGTGTTTTATTTTATAACTTATAAATCAGCATGTTTGGGCACAATTTTAGAATTGGCTCCTTTTCAATTCATAAAATTGATTTTTTTTTTTTTTTTTGACATTATAATTTCTAAAATAATAAATTATAATTAGTTATTTTTTCTGCATCCTTTTTGCTTCTTTAATTCATATTTAATTTAAATTCATGGATTTATCAGCATTCATCATTTTCACCTCTGTCTTGAAGAGTCTCGATGTATGTCTTCATGAACTCCTTGTCACGCTCGTCCTGAGCTTCTGTGTCTATGTCGATCTCGTTCATGTCTTCATTGTCAGTTTTTATTGGATTGTCATATAATCGGATTAATCTGAAAGAGAAAGACAGTAGATCAGCGCTTTATGGAGTGTTTTCAGGGGTTTGGACAGACAGCATGCAGCTGCTCATGTTTTATACTCAGATTCTAAATATAAAAACACAGGATGAGATGCGTATGATTTAGCAGTTTTAACAAGCCACCAATAGAAGGAGACCAACAGGGTCCAATACGATTCCCATTATAACCAATACAACCATTACAAATTCTGTGGTTTATATTGTTTTGTTTTCTTTCAGCGGGGTTCTCAAGGGAACCCAATAATTTCACGAATGAACACAAAGTTTCTTGGGGGAACCCAAATGTTTTGCAAGCGAACGTGAAGTTTCTCAGAGGAACGCAATAGTTTGCAAACAAACACAAAGTTTCTTAGGGGAATGCAATAGTTTTACAAGAGAACCCAAATGTTTTGCAAGTGAATGTAAAGTGTCTTGGAGGAATACAATAGTTCGCAAACGAACACAAAGTTTCCCAGGGGAACGTAATACTTCGCAAACGAACACAAAGTTTCCCAGGGGAACGCAATAGTTCGCAAACAAACACAAAGTTTCCCAGGGGAACGCAATAGTTCGCAAACAAACACAAAGTTTCCCAGGGGAACGCAATACTTAGCGAACGAACACAAAGTTTCTCAGGGGAACACAATACTTCGCGAACGAACACAAAGTTTCCCACTGGAACGCAATAGTTTGCAAACGAACATAAAGTTTCTCAGGGGAACACAATACTTCGCGAACGAACACAAAGTTTCTCAGGGGAACGCAATACTTCGCGAACGAACACAAAGTTTCTCAGGGGAACGCAATACTTCGCGAACGAACACAAAGTTTCTCAGGGGAATGCAATACTTCACGAACGAACACAAAGTTTCTCAGGGGAACGCAATACTTCGCGAACGAACACAAAGTTTCTCAGGGGAACGCATAATGCTTGACGAACACAAAGTTTCCCAGGGGAACGCAATAGTTTGCAAACAACACAAAGTTTCTCAGGGGAACACAATACTTCACGAGCGAACACAAAGTTTCTCAGGGGAACACAATAGTTTGCAAGCGAACACAAAGTTTCTCAGGGGAACACAATACTTCGCGAACGAACACAAAGTTTCCCACTGGAAAGCAATAGTTTGCAAACGAACATAAAGTTTCTCAGGGGAACACAATACTTCACGAACGAACACAAAGTTTCTCAGGGGAACGCAATACTTCGCGAACGAACACAAAGTTTCTCAGGGGAACGCAATACTTCGCGAACGAACACAAAGTTTCTCAGGGGAACACAATAGTTCGCAAACAAACACAAAGTTTCTCAGGGGAACGCATAATAGTTATAAACAAACACAAAGTTTCCCAGGGGAACGCATAATAGTTCGCAAACAAACACAAAGTTTCCCACTGAACGCAATAGTTTGCAAACAAACATAAAGTTTCTCAGGGGAACACAATAGTTCGCAAACAAACACAAAGTTTCCCAGGGGAATGCAATAGTTCGCAAACAAACACAAAGTTTCCCAGGGGAACGCAATAGTTCGCAAACAAACACAAAGTTTCCCAGGGGAACGCAATACTGACGAACACAAAGTTTCTCAGGGGAATGCAATACTTCACGAACGAACACAAAGTTTCTCAGGGGAGCATAATGCCATAACGAACACAAAGTTTCCCAGGGGAACGCAATACTTGTGAACGAACACAAAGTTTCTCAGGGGAACGCAATACTTCGCGAACGAACACAAAGTTTCTCAGGGGAACGCAATACTTCGCAAACGAACACAAAGTTTCTCAGGGGAACGCAATAGTTTGCAAACGAACACAAAGTTTCTCAGGGGAACGCAATACTTCGCGAACGAACACAAAGTTTCTCAGGGGAACACAATAGTTTGCAACGAACACAAAGTTTCCCACTGGAGCGCAATAGTTTGCAAACAAACATAAAGTTTCTCAGGGGAACACAATACTTCACGAACGAACACAAAGTTTCTCAGGGGAACGCATAATACTTGTGACGAACACAAAGTTTCTCAGGGGAACGCATAATAGTTTGCAAGCGAACATAAAGTTTCTCAGGGGAACGCAATACTTGAACGAACACAAAGTTTCTCAGGGGAACACAATAGTTTGCAAGCGAACACAAAGTTTCCCACTGGAACGCATAATGGTTTGCAAACGAACACAAAGTTTCTCAGGGGAACGCATAATGGTTTGCAAACGAACATAAAGTTTCTCAGGGGAACGCAATACCGCGAATCTAACACAAAGTTTCCCAGGGGAACGCAATACTTTGCGAACGAACACAAAGTTTCTCAGGGGAACGCAATACTTCGCGAACGAACACAAAGTTTCTCAGGGGAACGCAATACTTCGCGAACGAACACAAAGTTTCCCACTGGAACGCAATACTTCGCGAACGAACACAAAGTTTCCCAGGGGAACGCAATACTTCGCGAACGAACACAAAGTTTCCCACTGGAACGCAATACTGCGAACGAACACAAAGTTTCCCAGGGGAACGCAATACCGCGAACGAACACAAAGTTTCTCAGGGGAACGCATAATACTTGCGAATCGAACACAAAGTTTCTCAGGGGAACGCAATACTTCACGAACGAACACAAAGTTTCTCAGGGGAATGCAATACTGCGAATCGAACACAAAGTTTCCCACTGGAACGCAATAGTTTGCAAACGAACATAAAGTTTCTCAGGGGAACACAATACTTCACGACGAACACAAAGTTTCTCAGGGGAACACAATACTTGTGAACGAACACAAAGTTTCTCAGGGGAACACAATAGTTCGCAAACGAACACAAAGTTTCCCACTGGAAAGCAATAGTTTGCAAACGAACATAAAGTTTCTCAGGGGAACGCAATGGTTTGCAAACGAACATAAAGTTTCTCAGGGGAGCATAATACTTGTGAACGAACACAAAGTTTCCCAGGGGAGCATAATGCCATAACGAACACAAAGTTTCCCAGGGGAACGCAATACTTGTGACGAACACAAAGTTTCTCAGGGGAACGCAATACTTGAACGAACACAAAGTTTCTCAGGGGAACGCAATACTGCGAATCGAACACAAAGTTTCCCACTGGAACGCAATACTGCGACGAACACAAAGTTTCCCAGGGGAACGCAATACTGCGACGAACACAAAGTTTCCCACTGGAACGCAATACTTCGCAAACAAACACAAAGTTTCCCAGGGGAATGCAATACTGCGAACGAACACAAAGTTTCTCAGGGGAGCATAATGCTTGTGACGAACACAAAGTTTCTCAGGGGAACGCAATACGTGAACGAACACAAAGTTTCTCAGGGGAACACAATAGTTTGCAAGCGAACACAAAGTTTCCCACTGGAGCAATAGTTTGCAAGCGAACACAAAGTTTCTCAGGGGAACGCAATACTTGCGAATCGAACACAAAGTTTCTCAGGGGAACGCATAATGGTTTGCAAACGAACATAAAGTTTCTCAGGGGAACACAATACTTGTGAACGAACACAAAGTTTCCCAGGGGAGCATAATGGTTTGCAAGCGAACATAAAGTTTCTCAGGGGAACACAATACTTTGCAAACGAACACAAAGTTTCTCAGGGGAACGCAATACTGCGACGAACACAAAGTTTCTCAGGGGAACGCAATACTTGCGAACGAACACAAAGTTTCCCAGGGGAACACAATACTTGCGAACGAACACAAAGTTTCTCAGGGGAACGCATAATAGTTTGCAAAGCGAACATAAAGTTTCTCAGGGGAACACAATACTTCACGAACGAACACAAAGTTTCTCAGGGGAACGCAATACTGTGACGAACACAAAGTTTCCCACTGGAACGCAATACTTGTGAACGAACACAAAGTTTCTCAGGGGAATGCAATACTGCGAATCGAACACAAAGTTTCTCAGGGGAACGCAATACTTCGCGAACGAACACAAAGTTTCCCACTGGAACGCAATACTTCGCGAACGAACACAAAGTTTCCCAGGGGAACGCAATACTTCGCGAACGAACACAAAGTTTCCCAGGGGAACGCAATACTTCGCGAACGAACACAAAGTTTCCCAGGGGAACACAATAGTTTTGTGAAAGAATGCACAGGTTTTGCAAACAAGTGCAAAGGTTATTGGCGAAATGCAGAAGATTTTCAAGAGAATGAAAATGATTTGTGAGCAAACACATTTCCCGGTGACCGCTTTACTTTTGCAAGAGAACGCAAAAGCATTAAAATAACATTTTCCCTTCCATCTCATGTTTTTCTGTCTGTTTTACTCGCTCCGTAGGGTTCACACTTACTTGATGTTAGGATTGTCGACTAATTGCGACGGGATGCTGTACAGCTCGTCTGCGCTGATGACCAGCATCTTCAGATGGATGAGGTTCGTCATGGTCATCGGCACGTATCGTACCTTGTTTTTGTGAAGGAACAGCATCTCTAATGACTCGAGCCTGATGAAGGACAGATTCACGATGTTAGGCACGTGATCAGTGATCAGCATTACAAGTAATGCGAGTTACGTAATCAGATTACTTTTTTCAAGTAACTAGTAAAGTAACGCAATACTTTTTAATTTACAAGAAAATATCTGAGTTACTTTTTCAAACAAGTAACAGCAGTTACTTTGTTTTCCCATTTATTGACTGACAGCTCTCCTGTCCCCATGTTGAGAGAAATCTGAAGTACAGAGGCTTTGTGTGTGAACATGATGTTACTGTAGTTCTAGATTAAAGGTGAACATGCATTAATCATCTTACTCGCAAAAAAAAACTGATTCAGTATTCATCAAAATGAATTAAAACAGTGAAACTCAGAATATGACGCAAACATGCAATAATTAAATATGTTAACCGATGTCTTTGCTACTGACCTTTGATGATCCAGTTCAAACATACTAATGAGCAAAAATGACTTTAGATAAACTAACATTTGTGCCTGGTTATTTTTTTTAATGCTAATTTTGAGTTGAGTGTTGAACCTTCTTTTCCTGCATTCTACTGTACAGATGTGAATTTACTTTTCCTTCAGCCTGAGGCTTATTCCTTTCACCTTTTGGTGTGAAAAGGCTTTTACATTTGCTAAAAATAGAGCTTTTTAATTATAAAAACAAACAAGCAAGCCCTGCCCTGATCTGAAAAGTAACGCAAAAGTAACGTACACTGCAAAAAAATTTTTTATTTTTTTTTTTTTAGAAAACAAGACATAATATCTTAACTCATTTTACTTGTCAAGTAAATGCATCTTGATTCAGGAATGTTTAGATATTTAAACTAGAAAACAAGACAAAAATATTAAGAAAATCATTTTTTGCAGTGTAGCGCATTACTTTCCATAAAAAGTAACTAAGTAACATTAGTTACTTTTTTAAGAAGTAACACAATATTGTAATGCATTACTTTTAAAAGTAACTTTCCCCAACACTGCACTTGATGAACAGATGATTATGAAGAGAAATACTGTAAACACACACCTGTCGATATCCTCCGGCAGGTCTGTGAGTCTGTTGTTGCTGATGTCCAGACACTTCAGGTTTTCCATGCGAAGCACACAGACAGGAATACTGGCAAACTGATTCTCCGCCATGTCCAAGTGCGTCAATTTTTGGAGATTTCTCAGCTGGAAAACAATTAGCAGACAAAAATGTGTGTTTTGTAAAGGAATTCATGCATAAGAACATTTTAAATGGTGTTAGATCATCTTGTCGCACCTCAAAGGGAAGCTCAGCCAGGTTTCCGTTTGCTGTCATCTCTAATCGTTCCAGATTCTCACATTCTCCGAGTTCAGGTGGAATGCTTAACAGTTTATTATAATTCACATTTACTACTCTCAGGTTGATCAGTTTCCCTGTGAAAGATGAGGCATTGGATTTCTGACATGTGACCCTGCAGCACAAAAGCAGCTATATTTGTAGCAATAGCCAACAATACATTGTATGGGTCAAAATTATCAATTTTTCTTTTATGCCAAAAATCATTAGGATATTAAGTAAAGATCATGTTCCATGAAGATATTTAGCAAATCTCCTACCGTAAATATATCAAAACTTCATTTTTGATTAGTAATATGCATTGCTAAGAACTTCATTTGAACAACTTTAAAGATGATTTTCTCAATATTTAGATTTTTTTGCACCCTCAGATTCCAGATTTTCAAATAGTTGTATCTCAGACAAATATTGTCCAACAAACCATACATCAATGGAAAGCTAATATGATGTATAAATCTCAATTTCAAAAAATTGACCCTTATGACTGGTTTTGTGGTCAAGGGTCACATACTGTATGTAGAGTTATGATTTTAGTATTTCAGGTTTGGTGAGACTGACCTATTTCAGTAGGAAGCTTCGTCAGTCCATTTTTGGGAACGTCCAGTACTTGCAGATCCACAAACGCCTCGATGTAAGTGGGAATCTCGGGAATCCTGGTTCCGTGGATGTGCCATTCCTTGAGATAAGTCATATACTGAAGATCTTCAGGTAATTTCTGCAGATCACAGTCATAATTGGATCAGGACGGTACAAATGCATTTGAAAAACATCTTTGATAATGCTTTTTCAGATGGTTACCATCCATTTTTTTCCTTTCAGCTCAAAAATGAACTTCTTGTTGTCTGCGTCATTATCTGGATGAGAGACACAGACAGGTCAGATTCATTGAGTCTCAAGAGGAATATTGTTTCAGGAGGTTTAAAAAAAAATGAAAATTACACACACAATAAAGTAGAAAATCCATAAAATATGCTAGAAGATCAACTAAAAAAAATCTGTAGAAAGACTGATAAGATATTGGTGCATTATCTGTAAAGTTTACAAATATTTCCTTTAAACTGTAACACAATGCAATGTGTAATTCAAAATATGGGTAAAATACATGTGAATAATCAATATGGAAAATTCCTTCATGTTAACTATTATCGTATATCGTCTGTTCTTTTTATGGGTTTTTTATTTTTATTTACTTTTTGTTGTTAATTTATTTCTTCAGCATTAAGAAATATAATAAATAAATTAAACAATACAAATGTAAAATAATTTAAAAAAAATAATAATCAAATTAAAAATCCTGTTTATGTGTTCTTAGAGAACTAAAAATGTGATGTGTTTTATTTAAACTTAAAACAATAATAAAATAAATAATACAAACTTAATATAAATGAAACAATTATGTTTACATGTATATTTACCTACATATCATGTGACCAACATCAGAGAACTAAAATGTAATATTAAAACAAAATAAAAATATTTTATTTAAACTTAAGACAATAATAGTAAAATAATACAAAAATAATAAACATAAAACATTTACTTAACAATATGAAATATTTTGTTTACCTACATGTAATGTAACCGTTTACCAACATTTTACTTAAAAATAATAAAGTAATACAAAAATAATTAATAATAATAAGAAACACTTACTAAAAATTAATATTTTGTTTATAAACTAAAATGTCATATTAAAATAAATAAAAATATTTATTTAAACTTAAAACGACAATAATAAAATAATAATAAATAATAAAAATGAAACACTTGCTAAAAAAAGATTAAATATTTTCTGTTTGCCTGCATGTCATGTGACCATTAACCAAAATCAGACATGCAAATTTGCTATTAAATTATAGCATATATATTGAAAATTTAGAAATCTCAAAAGAGGGTAAATATTTTAGGGGGGTTTGGCAAACAAAAACATTTGAGAGTCCCTGTTTGAGTTTGTGAGCTTAGACTAGACTTATTCTGAACATCCATTTCATCAGGTGATATAATGACTAAAAGTGTCTCAGTGTTTGGGTTTGAACTTTGCAGAAATACCCTCGTCATCGGAGGGCAGGAGGTGTGTTTCGCTGAGCGATGATCTCTCCAGATAACACTGCAGCGCCGTGACCTCAGCGCTCTTCAGCTTTCTGCATGCGATGCGATACTGCCACTGCTGATTCACCCTGCAAACAATCCCAGAAATATCTGATCGCCTAATACTTTGCTTTTTAATGGGAACATAAGCGGTTTCTCTAGAGCAGCGCTGCAAAAAATGATGATGATCAGGGTTCAGTTGTTCAAGAAGTTTAATCTGGATCAGAATGATCTGGATTTGTGAATCCCATGTTTTGTTATCCAGGATCAGGAAACCCATCTTACTTTTGTGCTGGTTTTTCAAACTGGATTGGATCACCCTGATCCAGATACACACTTTTTTAGATTTCCAATTCTGGATTTCTAGTGCTCTACGGAGCCCCTAAAGGGACATGCTGATGGGAAAAAATACCAGTGTGTTTTGCATTGCATTTTCTTAGTATTTTTGTCTTGTTTTCTAGTATAAATATCTACGAATTCTTGAATCAAGATGCATTTACTTGACAAAACACACACACACACACACACACACACATATATATATCAAAAATAATCTTAATTCAAAGGCTAAACAAGATAATTTTTCTTGCCCCATTGGCAGATATTTTTGCTTGTTTGTGTGTTTTTTTGTTTGTTTGTTTTAGAAAACAAGACATAATATCTTAAGTAATTTTACCTGTTACAAATGTTGTATTTTTTGGACCAATTTTAAAGTTTTATTAAATTTTTGTTTCTGAAATCCACTCTTCTTTTGGGATCAGAACAATCCAGTTTTTTTTTTTTTTTTTTGCATCAAAAGTATCCCAAGCTTACTAAAACGTTTTGAACAACACAAACTGAGGATTGAATCCAGATCAAAACCAAGATTGGATTTTGTGATCTAATCTGAATTCAGAATCCTTTTTGTCTTTTGAACAACACATTTTCAAGATTTGATCCAATCCGATCAGATCACGTTTGAACAACTGGCCTCAGGGTTTAGTTCCAGTCCTGATCAAACACAGCTGTCTGTTATGATCATGTTATCTTGATTCGGTGTGTTTGTGTGTTTAGTTTCAGGTCAGAACTGAACAGTCCAGCTCTAGATTCTGCTCCTCATCCTCACTTGACCAGAGCACTTTTACTGATCCGCTCTTCCTCCTTCTTCTGTCGCTGCTTGTGTTTCTTCACGCGTCCCTCCCATAGATCTCGGATCAGTGAGAGGTCATACACGGGAAT
Source organism: Onychostoma macrolepis (assembly GCF_012432095.1). Lineage (NCBI taxonomy): Eukaryota > Metazoa > Chordata > Actinopteri > Cypriniformes > Cyprinidae > Onychostoma > Onychostoma macrolepis. The sequence continues at coordinate 28,520,413 of NC_081162.1, forward strand.
GTCAACGCCGATCCGCTCTGCTTTCATGATGGGAACCGATGCTGAGGAACAGACAAACCGTATGTGAACCCAACACACAGCAACATCCACACACACTGCAAAGAATCATTCTCTTACTTAGTGTTTTTGTCTTGTTTTCTAGTGTAAATATCTAAACATTCTTGAATCAAGATTGCTCAAGATATGAAGGCTTATTTTCTAAAAAAAAAATTATAGCAAAATTTATGTTTAAAACAAAAACAAAAATCTGCCAATGTGGTCAGAAAATATAATTTTGAAATCTATTTCAAAATATACAAAAAATATATTTCAAATATATATTTATGGAAATGCATGTTCTACCAATATAATTGTTGGCCATTTTTTATATTTTGGAATATATATATATATAAGCTTTTAAAAATATATTTAGCTCTTATATTTCAGTCCACGAAAATAGATCACGTCACATTTGAAGAAAAATCAGCAAAGAACATACTTTACAGTGATAGATAGATAGATAGATAGATAGATAGATAGATAGATAGATAGATAGATATCCACATTTGCATCTATTATAAGATTGGAAATATATTTTCTTGCATCCAAAATACATTTTGAAATATATTTTGGTGTATGAAGATTTATATATTTATATAGAAAATATTTCTATGTCATTGAGATTCAGTGTTTACAACATATATTTAATGTATATTTAAAATATAAATATACAAGTTTTTTTTTTTTTTTTTCTGTATGGGTGTTTTCCTTTTTAAAGTTTATTTTTCTTGCCCAGTTGGGAAACTTTTTTTTTTTAAATATAAATTTGCTTAATATTCTATTTAATTTTATTTTTTATTTATTTATTTATTTATTTATTAACTTTTATCTCAAGTCATTTTGCATCTTAAGTAAATTTATCTTGACTTAAAAATGTTTAGATATTTATCATGGAAAACAAGACAAAAAATACTGAAGAAGAAAATCATATTTTGCAGTGAATTCGGCCTCAAGTTGCATCCCATTATAAGCTCCTCAGAGCATTTCTCACAATGAACCCATCATAAACATTTTACAATATTTTTGCTTCATATGATACACAGAAAGCTGTAAACATGCAGCAGTCTGTGTCTGCATTGTGAATGCAAAATACAGTTCATTCCAGTGCAGCTTATTAAAAACATCTGAAAATATGTTGCTCAAAACCAGCAGGCGGTAAAAATAGAAACCATAAATCTGTGATAAGACACTTTCATAACACTGTTTGCACCTCAGTCACTGACCTCTGCTTTATTAGGCTGTGCACTGAAAAAAATAAAAAACTCTTGTTTTCCAGTAAAAATATCTAAAGATTCTTAAATCAAGACACGTTTTCTAGAGAAGCAAAATGACAGAAGATAAGAAGTCTTGAAAATTTATTAAAATTAAGTGAGTTTTTCTTTAAAACAAGAACAAAATCTGCCTGTGAACTTAATTCAAAGCAAAAACCAGATTATTTTAAGATGATATTATTTTATTTCTGACCCCATTGGCAGATATTTTGATACATTTTGATACATTTTTTCAGAAAACAAAACTTCATATCTTCAGTCATTATGTTGTGAAATGTATTTTGATTTAAGAATGTTTAGATAATTTAAAGGGAAAGCAAGATTATTTTTCTCAGTATTTATGTCTTGTTTTGCAATCGAAATATGTTTAATTTTTCTGATATTTGTAAGTTTTAAGCAAAAACGTACTTCATTTTAATAAATTTTTTGCGGTAACACTTTACAATAAGGTTCATTAGTTAACTGCATTAGTAAACATGAACTAACATGACTTCTACAGCATTTATTAATCATAGTTAATGTTAATTTCAGCATTTACTAATGCATTATTAAAATCACAAGTTGTGTTTCTTAACATTAGTTAATGCATTTATTGCATTTTTATTAACTAACATTAACAAAGCTTAATAAATAGTGTAATAAATGAATTGTTCGTTGTTTGTTCAGGTTAGTTAATGTTAACCAATGGCACCTTATTGTAAAATGTTAGCATTTGTTCAGTAAACAATACTTTAAAATAATATACCGAGTAAGATCATATTTACAGTGTTCGATGATAATGGAAAGTTTTACTGGACTTTGAGACGAGAAGCTGTTTTTCTCAGCGGTCAGATGTTAATCTGAGACGTTTAGCAGCTTGTCAGCGTGAATCATGTTGTCGTTCGTCTGTTTGAGGACTAATCCTAGACGTTTGTGTTGCTATCGTGACTCAGCTTGACCTCCAGCTCATGAAGAGTCACCCAGTTTAACCCCAGAACTACAAACACGGCCTGGATATTGCATTAGTTTGCTGTTAATCTTCATGAAAAGCTCATTAATAAGCAGATTTTGCGTACCTGCGGCTGGTAGCAGCTCCTCTGCGTTTCTCTCCAGGTTCAGCTGCTTGTTTACAGCTCATCTGTATTTAGACGGCTGCATGAACATGCTGCTATTTTTACAGCAGTGATTCGATGCCTCGTGTCTTTACAGCGTCTGGACACATCCACATGTCCTCGCTGTCACACACACTGATCCGTAAATGACACACACAGCTTCAGTACGTATGCAAACAGAGGCCTGATGGCATAACATACACACACCTGCATTCACACATATAGCCTACTGTTCTTCAAATGAACTAAGCGTGACCTTTATCTGAAGGGTCATGACCTCTGAGATGATTCACATGTTGACCTTCCTTCTGTAGAGTCTCATTACACACATTATTTATCACTCGCTCACGGCTCTTATTACAGAGACAGTAGAGAAGGATTTTTACTTTACTCAGGTCAATTTTAAAAGTATTTTTATACTTTATCAGAGTGTTTTTCTTTGGAACACTTTTACTTCCTAACATTCCAAAGCAATGTCTTACTTTTTACTGCACTACATTTTATAAATGTGACACACACACACACGTGCGCACACACACACTCACACACACGCACGCACGCACGCTCGCTCGCACACACACACACACGCACACACACACACACACACACACACACACACTGCACTGACACTCACACACACACACACACACACACACACACACACACACACACACACTTTCTCACACACACACACTCACACACACGCACACTCACACACACAAACACACACTCACACACACACGCACACTCACACACACGCACACTCACACTCACACACACACACACACACACACACACACGCACACACACACGCACACACACACACACACACACACACACACTGCACTGACACTCACACACACACACACGCACACACACACACACACACACACACACACTCACAAACGAACTGGTGTGACTGTAACAATATGGCAAATAAGAGGTTGAAATCAGATTGATTAATCTCTGATAAAGCATTCCTGTTCATTTTTGTTAATTTTTTTTTTTTTTTTTTTTTACTTTGTGTAATGAAATGTCTTTCTCTGTCTTCAGGTTTGACTGTAGTAAAATTAATGCAAAAACTGTTTAAACCAACATTTGAAACAAAAACAAAAAAATCTAAACCTTTACAAAAAGTTGTCTTTGAGAATGTCTAAATATGTATCCAAATCCACAACTTCAAATAAAAATATATGTCTAAAAGCAACTAGAGAATTTATTAGCCTTTTAAATAGAGCTGTATAGGAATCTAGTGGCTAAACCATAGAATTGCAGATTTTTTATTATTATTTATTTATTTATTTTACTCCAACCAGATGGTACTAATCTGTCTTCAAAAATTGGATTTTAAAGGCATTGTTTCTATTTTAACATGAAATACTGCCATAATTTTTTATTATTTTCAACGGAGAAAATGTATCATAATTATTACATAAATATTAATTAGTACCATGAAATGCTCTCAAAATACAAAATAAAAAAAATAAAAAATATATATATATATTATGGAACAAAAATATATTATATTGATTTTACTGAAAATAAAAATTTCAGGAGTGCGGTCACTTTTGACCGCGAACAACACAAGTGTGACTCCCAAATTAACAATACCAGAGCGTTAAAAATAAATGTTCAAATAATGTTATATTTTGGGTGAAAATCAGTGTTGAGGGTAATGCATTACAAGTAAAGTGAGTTATATAATCAGATTACTTTTTTCAAGTAACTAGTAAAGTAATGCATTAATTTTAATTTACAAGAAAATATCTGAGTTACTTTTTTCAAATAAGTTACACAAGTTACTGTGTTTCTCATGTATTGACTGACAGCTCTACCATAAAAAGTAACAAAGTAATGCAATTAGTTACTTTTTTAGGGAGTAACGCAATAAATGCATTACTTTTAAAAGTAACTTTCCCCAACACTGGAGAAAATAAAATTAGTAGAACATTTAAAAAGGTTTTTGGAACGTTTAAACAACTTTATAATCCCAACAAGAAAACTGGACATTTAACATTCTTAGAAAATTAGAAAAACAATCACATAACATTGTATTTTGGCTGAAAATAAAATTAGTAAGTTTAATAAACATTTTTGTAATTTTTGAATATTGTTCTATTCATAACAAGAACACTGAACATTTTAACATTCTGTTGCAACTAAATCTTCAAATAACGTTATATTTTGGGTAAAAATAAAGGTAGTAGCACATTGTAAGAAACGTTTTTGTAACCTTTACATAACGTTATAATCACAACAAAGGAAATGGACATTTCAACGTTTTCGAAACATTTCAAAACAATGTTCCCACAACTTTTTTATAACCTAAATGTATTACTTGGGAAGCCGCTCTAAAAGACCAATAGTGTCATTATTCAGCTCAGCTCAGTTTTGTTCTCATCCAATAGTCTCACTGCAGTTAAATCTGTAATATTACTGAATATGTAAATGTTCAAACAGAACAGACCGTTACAAAACATGCTACAAAGTAGGCAAACTTGTCAATTTCATTTGGTTTATATATTAGCTGTGAGGTCTGATATTGAATTATCTGCATTATTTGTCTTCCATATGCATTGATTTGATGTTTAATTAGTGTGTTTTTATCATACACATGATGCTGTGATGCAGCTGGCATTATATCATTATATCACGGGACGCACAGCTGCTGATCAAATGTACCGGGGCTAGTTGTCACACAGAGGTTGTCAGGTTTAGAGTTATATAGCAGTTTCAATAAACATATTTCTGCAATTTAGCTGAATAGCCTAATATATTTTCTTTAATGGAGGTTGACATTGTGACAACTTACCCCATATAATGTGACAACATGCCCCACTGTAGACTCAACATGCATTATATGAACTGTGTTGTTTTATTTCTGTCCCAAAATACAAATGATTAAGAGAAAGAAGTAACATAAGATCCCAGACTGAGCAGCAGAGTGCAGTATTGGTCTGATAAAGCACTGCAGTGATGTATTTTTGTAGTTTTTAATCACCCTGCTTCCCTCCACAAACCCATAACATGATTTTTCCCTTTTGGATTATTTTTTTAAAAAGAAAGAAAATCAGCTCTGTGACCAACAAAAGACATTTTATTCATCATGATCATCATTAATGAACACAGCTTTTATTAATTTTGAAGCCTAAATACAATCAGCAGAAGTAGAAATAGAAACTTAGACTATTTAATGTACTGTATTAAGAACGTTGTTTCTTGGTTGTGTGAACGTTAGAGGAACATTTCATTCTATCATCATGAAAATGTTATAATCGCGATTAATCACATCCAAAATAAAAGTTTTTGTTTACATAATATATGTGTGTATTGTGTATATTTATTATGTATATATATATTTGGAATGTCTATATTTATATTCATAAAATGTATATTATAAATAAATATATTTAATATATAAAAAATAACCTATTTTTCTGAAATATATACATGCATGTGTGTGTATTTATATATGCATCATAAACATACACAGCACACACATATATTATGTAAACAAACTTTTAATCGTTTTAATCATTTGACAGCATTAGTTTTTTTTATGTATTATGAATGTTTTTTCTTGGTTATGTGAACATTATACAAACATTACGATTTATAATATACAGTATAAACCGTTATGAAAACATTATTTCTGAATGTTTTTTACATTTACAGAACAAACTTTTTTCTTTTTTTTTTCAATGTATTAAGAATATTTTTTCTTGGTTATGTGAACATTAGAGGAACATTATATTCTATAATTTTGAATATATCATCTGAACATTCTCTGAATGTCTAAAACACCCATTTCTTTATACTTCAAGAACATTTTTTTTCTTGGTTATGTAAATATTAGAGAAACATTCTTTTCTATATTTTTCTATTCTATATTTTGAAAATGCTATGAGTTAAATGTAATTGTTCCAAAGCATCTAAAACACAAAGATTTATAATGTAAATTATATTATATAACTATAGACTTAAATATTTACAAAATATATACTGTATGTGTGTGCATTTATACAGTATATACATAATAAATATACACAGAACACACACATATATTATGTAAACACTTTTATTTTGGGTGCAATTAATCGCGATTAATCGTTTGACGGCACTAAAATAAAGCAATAAATGCATCTAGACGCAGATTGCTTTTAAGTGTCTGCTCAACAATACTGTCTCCCTGACTGACCCATAATGCACCTGGAGATGTAACGAGCCCCCATGTGTATGTACTTCAGCATTTCTCTCTCTCTCTGAATGTCAGCGAGTGTGTGTGTGTGAGCTGAAAGCAGATCTTCCATCACTTCATCTGATATCTGGGTAACTTGCTAAAGCTGGCGAGCGTCTCTGTTAGTCTGTTTTCTAATCTTATCTCCATGCCAGTGACATCAGACATCAGAATTCTGAGAACTCATCTGTCTTTTTCCTCGGAATTGTGACTACACTTTGTAATTTGACTTTTTCTCTGAATTAAAGTTTACATTTCGCAGTTGCAACTTTTTTCTTAGAATTCTTTTTTTTTGTTGTTGTCACAGAATAAAGGTAACTGCAACTTTTTATCTCCCAATTCAAAACTTTTTTTCTTGCAATTGTGTTTATTTCTCACAAATTGGACCTTTCTCGCAATTCAAACTTCTTTTCTCAGAAATGCAAGAAAAAGGTCTGAATTGTGAGATGAAAAGTCACAATACCTTTTTTTTTAATTCCGTGGCAGACGGAGCTTGTATAACTGAGCTTTAATGTTGCAGACCGCTTATGTTCCTTCAAAAAGGGTTTGCTAAATGCATAAATGTAAATATGATTCGTTTGATCTTCTTTATTATCATTTGATATTCTTTAATAGAAACAAAGACCAAAATTTACATTATAGCAATAACGGTTTTTAAAGAGTTAGTTCACCCAAAAATGATCATTCTGTCATTATTTACTCATCCTCATATCGTTCCAAACCTGTATGACTTTCTTTGCTCTGTGGAACACAAAATCTCATTGATTTCCATTATGTGGATAAAAATATAATGGAAGTCAATATATAAGTCAAAAATATATTTTTTGTGTTTCCGCAGAAGAAAGAAATGCATACAGGATTGGAACATGAAAGTGAGTAAATAATGACAGAATTTTCCATTTTGGGTGAAATATCACTTTAAAATTATTTATTGAAGTCTGGATACACTCTTAAAAATAAAGGTGCTAAAAGGTTCTTCACAGCGATGCCACAGAAGAACCATTTTTGGTTCCACAAAGAACCATTCAGTCAAAGGTTCTTTAAAGAGCCATCAATTTCTTACCTTTTATAATCTGAAGACAGGGGCGGACTTACCCATTAGGCAAAGGTAGGCGACTGCCTTGGGCCCCCAAAAGCCAAGGGCCCCCTAAAATGCTTTTCATATGAGATGTGCATTAAGTGCGGACATGCAAACGGTTGCTGTTTACGGTGTTTAATACCACGACAACCGTCTGCGTGTCTGAGTTGAACGTGCTTCTTGTGTATCCTGCTTGTAGCAAATGAAAATATTATGCATCTGAAGCTGACTGCCGCACAAGCGCGAGGTCTCTCTTTCCCAGCGTGCACCTCTCTCTCTGTTTGATCTGTTCAGCGAGCGGCTGAAAGGAGCTGCGCTTTCAGTTAAAACATATGTTGCTTCTCTACATTTACAGTACATGCAAGTATAGCCGAAATCACAGCACAGCTATTGTCTTTATCTTATGTGTAGCCTATTTGATTTTATCAGACGACGGCATGATTATAAATCAGGATTTTTGTGCAGATTAACATCTTGGAAGGGAGAGCTGAGTCTTAATGGGTCGCGTTTCAGTCACTATTTCATATTCATTCCATTGTCTGACAACAGAAACAGTATAATATACCAATGAAAACAGTTTTATTGAGAATTTAGATGCAGCAAAATACAGTATGTGGCACAGAGAGGCAAACAAATGTAATAATAAATAATAAATGTACATTTTGCATGTTCAGATGAACTGAGCTGCCCTGTCATGCAAATAATGCAAACAGGCTTGTGTCAGTAAATTGCTCAGTGCAAAGAAAGAGAAGTAATAGGAACCTGGTATTTCTATGTTTTTTTTTTTCATGTCTCTAATAGACATGAACAAGTTCTTTGAAAAACATCTATGACCTTTTGTTTAGTCTTCATGCTCTGTTAACTATGGTTTCACTAATAATAAACATGTATTGCATAAAACATCCATATTTGTCCATGCCCATGTTGATTAGAGTATTCAAAACTTGAAAAGTATTAATTTAAGGTACATTTAGAACAGATAAAAATGTGCGATTAAGTTGTGATTATTCGCGAGTTAACTCACGACAATCATGCAATTAATCACGATTAAATATTTTAATCGATTGACAGCCCTAAGTTAAAATTACTAAAATTAAGTAGGTGCATTTTCAATAATCCAGTCTGCAGTTTTTGTTCAGACCAATGCATAAACCCACCCATAAACCCGTTTTAAATAATATAATAATTTATTCATCTGACTCATCCCTTTTCTTTAAAAAAAAAAAAATGGTTTAAAGGTTCAGTTGTGAGGTTTATCATTTTATAATTTATTTTGGGGGTTTTTTTGTTAAAACTTGTATCTCAGCGGTAAATCAATTGCTATTTCGTGGTCTGCAACATGAAAGAATAAAAATGCTAAATGAGTAAATGTAAATGAAAGAATCCCATTATAACATGTACATGAAAAATGTAGAAACATTGGACACAACTATGGGGCACCATTGTGCAGCAGCAAGCATCACGACAAAAAAAAAATGAACCTCAAGGTTGATCTAGATAAATGTGTGCAAGTGTATAAGGCCCCGTTCCTATATTTGCTTGGGGCACCCAATTTACTAAATCCATCTGAAGAACCTTCTTTCGCCAAAAAATAACCTTTTGTGAAACAAAAGGTTTTAAAGATTCTTTATGGAACCATTTAGACAAAAAGGTTCTTCTGTGGCATCGTGATATACCTTCGCATCGTCTACGTCCTAAGAACATTTGATAATGTTCTTATTAAGTTATTTAAATGTTTGTGCAAAGAGTATGGGAGAGTTACTTTTGAACATTCTGAAACACAGAAAGTAACAATTCTATTAACAATGAAAAAAACGTTAGATGAACGTCCAACTAAAATGTTAAAATAAATAAAACATTCCAATGAACAGTGTATAAATAATGTTTTTGTTCTTGTCAATAGTGTTGTAAGAACTTTATTAAACACCAGAGAACTTTGAACGAACATTCTAGCAATGTTACTGGGGAAATGTTAAATGACAACTTTGCCAGAATGTTCCCTGTTAAGCGTGGAAGCTCTGGATGTGGTTAATGAAGCTGAAGACGTTTACATCACACGGAGATAAGTGGGTTTAAAGGCCAGCTCTCCTGAGCCTGCATCACATGCTGGGCTTTAATATCATCAATGCAGGTTCAAAAAACAAGCGTACAGCAAAGTTTATTTTCGAACAATGAGTCAGGCCGCCTGTGCAGCTGTGACTGATGTCTTAAGCAGCATTAGTGTCTTATATCATAATTACACGCCGCTGGGACTGAAATAGAGCTCGGGCCAGCGCTGGTTAAGGCCTCGAGCTCAGCAGAAATCACGCCCAGAAGACATCGAATCTCACACATGTGTGATCGGCTTTGTATCACACCCAGATTCTCCAGATACATTTGGCCTTGTGTAAAAGGGCAAGAAAATGAGCAGGTGTTAATGTGCCGTAATGTGGGCGAACAATAGAGGCCATCGCTGTCTCTAACACAACAGTTATTCGTTTAGCACACGATCTAATAATCCACAGTCACAGGGAACAGACCCGGAACGTTCTGGCAAAGTTACCAACAAACGTCCTTCTAGAGAAGTCTTCATAGAAAGTTCAGTCAAAGTCTTTAATGCTCTCAAAACATTAGCATGAAAACATTAAACATTGTTTGGAATGGACACTGCATGTACACTTGTGTCTTGTTTTCTAGTATAAAAATATCTAAACATTCTTGAATCAAGATGCATTTACTTAAGTAAAATGATTTAAGATATTAAGTCTTGTTTTCAAAAAAATGTTGCTTAAAACAAGCAGAAATATCTGCCGATGGGGCAAGAAAAATCATCTTGATTCAAAGGCTAAACAAGATTATTTTTCTTGCCCCATTTGCAGATATTTTTGCTTGTTTTATGGAAAAACTAACACAATTTTGATGTGTTGTTACAGAAAACAAGACATAATATCTTAAGCCATTTTACTTGTACAGTGAATTCATCTTGATTTATTTATACTAGAAAACAAGACAAAAACACTAAGTAAGAGAATGTTTTTTTGCAGTGTGTATGGATGGAACATTTTATTTCTGGAGCATTTTAGTTAGTCTAACATTTACTCCTTATCTCAAAATGTAAATAGAAAATGAAAAAGAACTTTAACCTTCGTATAACCACGAAAAAAAAAGTTTTTACATTTGAAACATTTGAAAAACATGATTTTTTTTTTTTATTCAGAAAGCATTCAGAAATAATGTTTTTATAACTTAATGAAACGTTAGCAAAATGTTCTTAAAACATATTTTTCTTATCTGGTCTTTAATAATGTTCTCAAAATGTTAGCACAACAACATTGTTTATACATCGTTCATAGAACATTTTATTTCTGAAATGTTTGAGTTGGATGTTCATCTGACGTTTTTTTAAATGTTACGACTTGTTTCAGAATGTTCAGAAAATAACATTCAAAAGTAACGTTCCCGGGAATTTTTGTAAAATACTAAAATGGAATGTTCCCCTAACATTCGGATGAATAAAAAAAAAAAGAAACATTAATAAAACTGGATGTTTTGAACTTTCAGAAATAATGTTTTCATATTTTAACGGGAACATATTTTTATTAGCTGGGATGAAACAAAATGAGGATGAATATTAGAGTTGCCAAAATAAGCTAGATTACCAATGAAACAATCTGCGTTCACATGCATTTAAATGATCGGTTTATAATTGGATTCATGGACTGAAAAGCCTTTATATAAACACCTCAGTCAATCTGAATGAAATTATCATTGGAAGGCGTGCTGTAGATATGAAATAATCCGATCAACAAGAAAAAATAAGCATGTAAATGCTTGAATATGACTCTTATTGGATTGTAAAATATATTGTGCTGTGAAGCACATTTTATGTCATACAAATGTGTGTTTATTTTCATCTGAATATTTGCTAAAACGTTCTTCTATAATATAAGTCGGCTTTCTTTTTTTAAGGAAGCTTGTTTTCAGCATGCTATAAAAAAAATTTAATTTGCAATTGCAATTTTGAGTTTATATCTCACACTTTTGAGGGGGAATTTTTATTTTAATTTTTTTCTTTAATCCTGTGTGAGAAAGAAAACCAGAATTAAAAAATATATATATTTTTGCAAGAAAAAAAGTCCAACCTGTGAGATAAGAAGTTGCAATTACATTTATTTATTCGTTCACAGTAAACTCTATTCAGAGAACATTTGGTCCCACTCTAAATAGAGTTAAATTAACACTGAAGCAGAGTTAAAGTTAATGAGCTAAATAAGTGACTAATTAAATGATGACTGAGCATTAGTGATGAACATCTGCTGTTAACGAGCAGAATCACTGAAGAAAAGAGAAACAACTGACTTCAGCCACACGTGAAATCAACTGAAATAAAATAAGACATTAAATCTCTCAAACAACTCCACAAACAGCTTCACTCATTACTAAACATATTGAGCTTATTGTATGTCTACAGAAGAATTAACACTTCATTAACAGTTTAGATGTTGATGTTTTATTGGTCAAGAAAGAAAAAAAAAAAAAAACATGATGCCACCATAATAGCGGTCAGTGTTTACTTTAGTTGGGCTCTTGACCCTTTTAACAATTTAAAATGGTTTGCTTCGAAGCAATTGCAATATTGTTTCACAGCAAACATTTGTGCATTGCTGAATCAAAAGCTAGAAGTAGCAGATTAACTTATGCTTTCTGCTTAGAACTCATTTGAAGGAACATCATGAAGTGGTCTTTCTTTGTTTTGTTAGATAAAGAAACACTTATCATATGATCCTCAACAGTGGTGACAATAATTATTCATAATGCAATGCATGATGGGAGTTTTTTTTAATTAATTAATTTTTTTTGCTGGTACACATCATGCATTTCAGCATGAAGCGTTTTGTTGATTGTCACCATTGTTGAGATTCATACGCTGGTTCTTGATGTCCGTGTATCTACATAATACAGAAGTTTGACATTTTTTATGCATTACATGGACTTAAAATCATTCACAATAACTATTAGAGCAGCACTTTGCTTGCCAGCTGTAGTTTCACAGGGTTGATTATGCAAAACCTAAACATTTAATTAAAAAAAAAAAAAAAATGCATGTAATCAAACCAGCTCAGGATGATGATGATTTCATCAAAAGCAGCAAATACGTGGTTAATGTACAGCACTGCTCTCTCTGCTTTACAACACCACATGCATTACTACAGAGAGAGAGGTCAAGGGTCAAGAGCCCAACTAAACCAATCACTGATCTCCATGATGGTGGCATCATTTTAACCAATAAAACATCAACATCTGATCCTCTGTGATTCTCAGTAAGGTGAAGCTGTTTGTGGAGATATTTAATGTCTTATTTTATTTCAGTTGATTTCATGTGTGGCTGAAGTCAGTTGTTTCTCTTTTCTTCAGTGATTCCGCTCGTTAACAGCAGATGTTCATCACTAATGCTCAGTCAGTCGCTTATTTAGCTCATTAACTTTAACTCTGCTTCAGTGTTAATTTAACTCTATTTAGAGTGGGACCAAATGTTCTCTGAATAGAGTTAATTTTACTCTGGGAAGTTTACTGTGTTTGTTTGTTTGTTTTCTTTCCATCTCCGGTTGTGAACTGCACATGCACAAGTGTTTTTGTCTTGTTTTCTAGTATAAATATCTAAACATTGATGAATCAAGATGCATTTACTTGACAAGTAAAATGATTTAAGATATTAAGCCTTGTTTTCTAAAAATAAATGATCAAAATGTTAGTTTTAGCTTAAAACAAGCAAAATAACTGCCGATGGGGCAAGAAAAATACATCAAAAAATGCATCAAAATTGTAATTTTTTTTTTTTTTAACAGAAAACAAGATGCATCTTGATTCAAGAATGTTTAGATATTTATACTAGAAAACAAGACAAAAACACTAAGTAAGAGAATCATTTTTTTTTGCAGTGTGTGCTGACGTTTTGCATGAAGTAATGCACATGCAAACGAATATGTGAATCTGATTGCAGCATTTCAGGTTCATATAAACAACACTTTCAGATCAGATTCATTCCAATTCACAAAAATACAAGTGTGAAGCAGTTAATGCTGGTTTAAGATTTGTGTGCATTGACAAACATGCGAGATGTCGCCTCTGGTTCCTCTGTGAAGACTGAGCTCCGAGACACGTGTTTTAATGTGTCTGTCACTTGATGATTAGAGAGGTTATTTTGGATGTGATGGCCCTTTACAACATTTGCAAGATGTTTTCCACCTTAAAAATACATGATGTAATGGATATCAGGTGTGATTGTTGGGAGTCAGGAGCTGTACATGTGAACATGAGACTGTCATCAGCTGTTTACAGTAATATCTTCATTAGTTTGCTGTGTTCACAGCTGCATTTGTCCCTTCTTTAGACACGATTCAAGCTGCAAAAAATGAATATCTTCCTCAGTGTTTCCGTCTTGTTTTCCTGTACAAACATTCATAAATCAAGATACATTTATTGGAGAAGCAAAATTACGTAATCCAGCTAACAGGGAATGTTCTCACAACAGTTATATAAACGTCAGGACAAAACGTTCTTAAAGTCATGTTTATGGAACGTTCTTATAATATTTGATAATATTCTGAGATTAACATTCTCTGATCGTCCCGTGATGACTTTATTTGTGCTTGAGCACAAATTTTTGTAACCTTTAAATTTAACCTTTAAATGGACATTTTAACATAAATTTTTTTTTAATAAATGTTCAAATGACGTTATATTTTGGGTGAAAATAAAGTTGTAAGAAACATTTTTGTAACCTTTCAATAATGTTGTAATGTCGATAACAATTGTAACATTCTTAGAATATAAAAATAAATGTTCATGTAAAGTTATCGTTTGGGTGAAAATATAGAATGTTGTATGGAATGTTTTTGCAACCTTTAAATAATGTTATAACGATGACAACAAAACATTTTAAAGCTCTTATGAATATTAACAATTTGCCTTCAAATAATTTAGCATTTTGGGTGAAAATAAAGTTAGTAGAACAAGAAAACTAGACATTTTAGTGTTCTTAGAATATAATAAAAAATAAAATGTTATATTTTGGGTGAAAAAATTTGTAGAACATTGTAAGAAACGCTTTTGTAAAGTTTAGATAACATTCTAATCACAATTTTAAAAAAAACATTTCAACATTTTATAAACATTTCGAAACAATGTTTCTACAATGTTTTTATAACCTGAATTTGTCCCCTAGGAAGATCATATGTCTCGCTTTCTCAAAAATTAAAAGAGTTTTGCCTAAAACATGAACAAATATACTTAATTCAAGCCAACACAAGATTATTATTCTGACCACATTAGTAGATATTTTTCTTGTTTTAAACAAAAACTCTTTAGATATTTGTATATGGAAATACTTAGTACTTAGTGTTTCTGTATTGTTTTCTAGTATAAATATCTAAACATTCTTGAATCAAGATGCATATGAAGTCTTATTTTCAAAATTTTGATAGTTTTTGCTATCAAAAACTGTCAATGGGGTAAGAAAAACTATCAAAATGTTTATATTTTTTTATCAGAAAACAAGACATAATATCTTAAGTCATTTTACTTGTACAGTAAATGCATCTTGATTCAAGAACGTGTAGATATTTATACTAGAAAACAAGACACAAACACTGAGTAAGAGAATCATTGTTTGCCGTGCAGAAGCTTCCAGCAGCTGTGAGGAGAGATAGTGTTAGAAGTGAATGTGTGACGCCCATCCCAGCGAGAAGAGTCACTTCTGAAATAAACGAGGAGGAGCTCAGGAACATCATTAGAGGTGCTGATGACCCTCCAGTCACGCTGGAATAAAGACCCTCGCCGTCTGGACGATGAAGATCACTCTTACTGTGTGCTGATCTTTACACAGTCAGGTAAACGAACAGAGAGAACACGTATCTCAGATCTGAGAGGATCAGGTGTTTGATTCGTTTGTTCTCTTCACAGGAGATGAGTTCTGCTCTCATTCATGACAAACTCTTCATCAAGTCATTCTGGGAGCAAAAGATCAACAATCACAGTCACATGACAGAAGCTGAAGACGAGAGGATGAAGAGGAGCGCTCTCACCAAGTAAGTCTCAGTTACATCACAATATAATATTATTAGGCTTTTATACTGCAAAAAATGACTTGCTTACTTAGTATTTTTGTCTTGTTTTCTAGTATAAATATCTAAACGTTCTTGAATCAAGATGCATTTACTTGACAAGTAAAATGATTTAAGATATTAAATCTTGCTTCTGTAAAAAAATTAATAAATAAATAAAAATACAAAAATGTTGTTCGTTTTGCTTAAAACAAGCAAATATCTGCCAATGAGGTAAGAAAAATAATCTTGTTTAGCCTTTGAATTAAGCAAAACTATCAAAATTTTGATTTTTTTTTTTTTTTTTATAAAACAAGACTTAATATCTTTAATCATTTTACTTGTCAAGTAAATGCATCTTGATTCAACGTTTAGATATTTATACTAGAAAAAAAGACAAAAATACTGCTGCAGTGTAGAAGTGATATTTTTCCTCTTTTTGTAATATACTACACATAGTGCTGGACCGGATAATAGTAATATAATATAATCCAGAATAATTACAAGTAAACACTCCACACACCCTATTTTATATAGTCTTTTTTCTGTTTGATTGCACATATATTATTATTATTATTATGCACAGTCCAGTGGCTCAGAGCTGATATTTAATATCTGTGTCCTGCTGAGGACAGAAGATTATCAGAGTAACGGCCCTCAAATTCAATGATCCGTGTTGAGACGGCAGCAGCTGTACAAATATATTCAACTGTATTTCTCACGTACAGTCAATTATACTCGTTACATGGTATTCAGAGAATTATTAAAGCTACTTTTGATCTCACATCCAACATTATATAATACACTTTATATATACACATGTAGTTTTTTTGTGTATATGCAAGGATGCATTAAATTGATCAAAAGTGACAGTAAAGACATTTATAATGTTCTTTTGAACTTTCTATTCATCTGTGAATCCTATAAAATGTATCCCACAAAAGTATCATGCAGCATGACTGTTTTCAACATTGATAATAATCAGAAATGTTTGTTGAGCAGCATATTAGAATGATTTCTGAAGATCACGTGACGCTGAAGACTGCAGTAATGATGCTGAAAATACAGCTGCGCATCACAGAAATAAATTAGTTTAACACATATTCACATAGAAAATAGTTATTTTAAATTCTAATAATATTTCACATTTTTACTGTGTTTTTGATCAAATAAATGCAGTCATGGTGAGCATAAGAGACTACTTTCAAAAGCATTTAAAAATGCTAACAACCTCATTCAAATGCTTGAAACTAGGGCCGCAAAACGATTAGTTGCGATTAATCGAGTCAAAATAAAAGCTTGTTTACATACTGTGTGTATATGTATATATTTAAAAAAAAATTATGTAAACACTTGTATATAATTTATATTATATATATATATATATACACACCTCTATGTGTGTGTAGTTATATTTACATAATAAATATACACAGTACACAAACTTTTATTTTGAATCGATTAATCGCCACTAATCGTTTTGCAGCCCTACTTGAAACAGTGTGGTGTTTTATCAGAAAGCTGCTTTTTACAGGCTTGCGCTGATTGACCTGCATGAACTCTACAGTAATGAAAGGTTTTAACGGTGTGATTTCAGGCTGCGTGACGAGTGGCTCACCAGACTGGAGCTTCGGACCAAACATCTGAAGAATTTTGGCGACAATCGCGGGGGAAATCCAGCCCTGAACTAACAAACAGATCTGACTGTGACACACAGATGAGTGCAGCTCAATAAACACACAGTCACTGACCACTGCTGCTCCGCTCTCTTTATTTCACACATTCAGAGCGATGGAAACATAGAGGATCTGGCCGCCGTGAACAGGTGCGATGAAGGACACGAGCGCCGGCATTTCACAGCCGCGTCAAAACACCGATCCTCGCACCTAGAAGCACTGACAGACGCCGTCATACGAGCCGCCCGTGTATGTCAAGCTCTGTCAGCGCTCGTTTAAACACAATCCATCATCAATAATTAACACAAACACCTCTGCCTCGCTGTTGGAAGTGTCAGAGGTCATCGAATATTACAAACTAAACAACAATCTGGCGCTCAAATGAAAGTCCATGGGGTGCCAGCGAGTGTTCATAATGAAAACAATACAGACGCCATCAGTCAAAGAGAAACCAAAACAGAGCCGTTTTACAAACAAGTCATCTACTTCTTCTTCTTCTTCCCTTTCTTGCCTCCTTCTCCCTGCTGCGATCCGGCCTCGGCTCCGCCGCTCTTCTGCGTTCTGCTCTTCAGTTTCGGGATCATCTCCGCCACATAAAACATCACATCTTTCCCTAAAGGCAGAGAGAAAACTGATGTCATGTCCCTTTATTATACACCACAGGATGTTTCAGAAATGTAGTAATGACACTTGAAAACAGGGCGTCATGATTAATCAAAATAAATTAGCATGTGGAAGTGCATTATACACCAAGCATCTTCCTATTCTATACGAGTAGTGCTTTTCAACATAAGAGAAACTTTAAGGTCCCTGCAGTTTCCAAGCAAAATAACAGTTTGCTGCCATTAATATTAGTACTGTAATTTTACATGATTTTTCCTATACTTTTTTTTTTTTAAGTGATATTATTAGTGGTATTACAATTTCTTAGTTTTTTTTTTTTTAGGGTAAAAAAAAAAAAAAAAAAAAATTAATAATAAATATATATATATATATATTTTTTTTTTGTTTGTTTTGTTTGTTTTGTTTGTTTATTATTTTATATATAAATGTATACATTTATATTTGTTTTATTTTAAATATATTTATTAATTTTTTTTCAGTAAAATAATACAATACTAATATTTCTTAGTTTTCTTATTTAGTCATTTTCTTAATAATAAACAACATTTTAAATTATAATGATTAATTGTTACAATTTCATATAATTTATAAAACAACAAAGTTTTGGCCAAATCATGCAGCCCTAAAAAATATATATATATATTATTATTATTTTTTTTTTTTAAAATATTATTACAACAGTAATACTAATATATATGTATATATGGTTAGAGTAATAATAAACAATAGGGTAATAATACAATAATATTTTAAATAATTATTATCATCATCATCATCATTTATTATTATTAAATATAATTTATATTTTGTATATATGGCCAAATCATGCAGCCCTAAAAACAAGCAGAGCAAAGCTGGAATTTTTCTTTTTATTTGCAGTCATGGTTTTTAATCAGAAAAAAAAATGCAATTCATTTTCCTCCAAATCTTGCAGCTCTATTTGAAAACTAATTATTCAATGCAACGAACGCGTAACTTACTAGATGCAAACTTGTCTTGGCACAGACTTCCATCCTCGAGTTTGAGCTGAATCCGCACTCTTCCTCTGAACTGAACGTCTCGGTTCCACTCGCGCGGATACATCTTGTTCTGTAAGAGGAAATGATGTCACGATTTCACATTCACACTAAATGCAAGAACCAGTGCACGAATAAACAGATGATCAGACCTCCACCAGAACATTGACTCCAGCGGCGGTGAGAACGTCCCGGATCTCAACACACGACGGGTTCTCCACAGCCTGAACACACACATACACACAGATTAAAGACACACTCACACACACACACACACTCAAGATTATGAACAACACCAGCAGCAACACTCACCTTCTCTGCAGGTATTCTTCTGCCTTCTGCTATTGTCTTTTTACTGTTGATGTATGACGGATAGATGCACATAAACCTGGTGGGGAAAAAAATTATATAAATATAAATAATGTGTGTGTATGTGAATATAAAAAATATATTAAAAAAATATATATTTAAAAGATAAAATAATCAATGCATATTTAATATAAATTCTTAAAAATAACTATAAATATTTTAAAATTATATAAAATACGTAAAATATGTAAATATAATAAATACAAATGTACATATACATTTAAATACATATTTTAAAATAAAATACTTAAAAATATATATAATTATATATACGTGTGAGTGTGTGAATAAAAAAAATATAATTTAAAAATACATACTTTATAAATCAATGCATATTTAATAAATATAAATTCTTAAAGTTATATAATTATCGCATTTCAAAATTTTATTTATAATATTTACATATATTTTAAATATATGTAAATATTATAAATAAATATTTTAAAAAGTACATATACATTTAAATACATTATCTTAAAAACACTTAAGTGTGTGTGTATACACACACACACGTTACTTAGCTATCTAAATGGGGACATTCCATAGGCGTAATGGTTTTTATACTGTACTTACTGTATTTTCTATTGTCCTACACCTAAACCTACCCCTTACAGGAGACTTTCTGCATTTTTACAATTTCTATAAACCTTTGTTTACTTTATTTTTAAACTGGTTTTACAAATGAGGACTTCCCCAAAGGGAGGTTTTTGGAGATTTTGTCAGGTTTAGCTCACTTTTGGGTACAAATTTGTCCCCAAAATATGGTTAAGTAGGTGCGCGCGCGCACACACACACACACACACACACGCATTTACATGTTACTCCACTGAGTTTTGTTGTTGAATTGTTACAGTTGTAATCAGATAGATAAAGTCAAACTGACCGCTCTTTCTCCGCCGGGTTTGTCGTTAAATGCGCCATATCTTCCGATTCTCCTGGTTTTAATTCGCGTTTGATTCTGAACGCTTGGAAGTGAAATGCTGATGAGTGTTTCTGTGAACACGACACTTCCGGCGGCGGGCGTCTGCTTCCGCTCTTCCGCGGTGATCGCGGCGTGACGTCACAGCGCCGCCTGTCGGTCAGAGCGCGCTAGCAGCGGTTAGCATGCAGCATGTTTACCTCTAATAACGCGTCGCAAAACTCGAAACATGTTCATAAAGTTCGTGAAATATGTCAGAGGATGTGAAGGTGAGTAACAGACTGACTGTAAATGTGACTGATTGTGTAAACTAACTTTAGTTCAGCGTCACTGCTGCGTAACATGTAACGTTACATACATAAACAAATAATACTTCTCATATTATTATATAGTGCTTTATGTAATTTCAGTTTGAAAATTTAAGATTTTAATTAAATAATTTAATTCCACATTACCACCTATTATAATCTATTTATTATGTATATAATGTGTTTGTTATGTGTGTTTCTCGCTGCTGTGACAGAACAAAACAAAAACACGTGCAATACTCACCACAATATTTATACTTTTATTTTAACATATCCTTCCCCTTTCTTTTTAATAATCCCTAGTATAATTATATCTATATGTAGATTATCTTGTTTGTACAGTACATACATATGCTGTATATTTTGTTCAAAAGGTTAAAATGTTGAAAGATATTTTAAGACATGTTTTTGTTTGGTGTTTTAAATGTGTTCAAATCTATTTCTTTGATCAAAAATACAGTAAAAATGTGAAATATTATTAGAATTTAAAACAGCTGTGAATATGTGTTAAACTGTAATGTATTTCTGTGATGCAGCTGTATTTTCAGCATCATTACTGCAGTCTTCAGTGTCACATGATCTTCAGAAATCATAATAATATGCTGATTTACTGCTCAACAAACATTTCTGATTATTATCAATGTTGAAAACAGTCGTGCTGCTCAATATTTTTGTGGAAACTGATGCATTTTATTTTTCAGGATTCATAGATGAATAGAAAGTTCAGCATTTATTTGAAACAGAAATCTTTTGTAACGTTCTTATAAATGTCTTTACTGTCACTTTTGATCAATTTAATGCGTCCTCGATGAATAAAAGTATTAATTTCTTTCTTTCTCTTTTGTTTTTAAAAGTTTTATATCCCAAACTTTTGAATGGTAGTGTTTCCACAAAATATGAAGCAGCACAACTGAAAATTCAGCTTTGCGTCACTGAAATAAATAACAATTTACAATAAATTAACATATAAAACAGTACATTGAAATAGTAAAATTATTTTACAATATTCCTGTTTTTACTGTATATTTGATCAACTTCATTTTTGATTAGTAATATGCATTGCTAAGAACTTCATTTGAACAACTTTAAAGGTGATTTTCTCAATATTTAGATTTTTTTGCTCCCTCAGATTCCAGATTTTCAAATAGTTGTATCTCAGACAAATATTGTCCAACAAACCATACATCAATGGAAAGATTATTTATTCAGCTTTCAGGTGATGCATTACTCTCAATTTCCAAAAATTGACCCTTGTGACTGGTTTTGTGCTCCTGGGTCACACATGTCGTCCGTGGCAGTGATGATGTCTCTGCTTGTGTGTTGTCAGGATGTGAGTGTGTATTTCCGTCCGCCGCTGGAGGTCAGAGACGTGGTTCTCCTCACACACAGAGTCCTGCAGGAGTTTCCCAGCAGAGTTCTGCCCCAATTCAAACCCTGGTTCCCGTCCGCGTCTGACGCCCACAAACCCATCAAACCCCTCAAACCTGCTCCTCTGATCTCCTCCTCTGATCTGCAGAGCGTCTCGCTGCGTCTGGAGGAA
This sequence comes from Onychostoma macrolepis, assembly GCF_012432095.1. NCBI lineage: Eukaryota > Metazoa > Chordata > Actinopteri > Cypriniformes > Cyprinidae > Onychostoma > Onychostoma macrolepis. Next base: position 28,542,662 of record NC_081162.1, read on the forward strand.
CCGGCGGACGCTTCAGACCGGAGGGAACCCATCGAGAGCGACGCCAAGAGATCCAAACGCTCGTGGTGCGTGATCACGGACAGAAGCGCACCGCTGAAGATCACACGCTCCTTCTCAAGACTGTTTCGCAAGACCATCGAGAAACACGGACTGCATCTGCATCAGAGAGTCAGATGGGTGGTGTGTGAGAGAAACTGTGGCGCTCGGAGCATGGAGGAGCTTTGGCTGGATCTGAACCGCGCCATCAGACGCTCACGAATGCCCACCTGCAACGCTAACTACCAGAGAGCGCTGCCTCAGATCTGGCTCTACTGCGACGTCTTCTACTCCGAATATATCGGCAATTTCTTAAAACAGGAGTTCCAGCTCTCAGGACAGATCACCTTAACAGCCCATAAACTTGGAGACATTGTTAAGTTATAGCTGTGGAATTATTTATATTTATTATTAGGCGTACATGAACTTGTTTTTATATGACATGCATATTAAAAGTTGCTGTGGGTTTTACATCCGTCTCTGTCGTGCTTGATAGAGAGTCTGTTTGTTCACCTTCACTTAAGTCCTTTACGTTTATTAGCTGTTTTATTAGGTCAGTGATCACTAGTACTAGTGCTGATAGAGGTGTGAGAGTGTTAAAGTTGAGTGTGTGTGTCCCGCAGAGTTAGTGCAGATATGTGAGCCTGCAGTCATAAGCAGCACAGCTATATTTGCAGCAATAGCCAACAATATGTATGGGTCAAAATTATCCATTTCTCTTTTATGCCAAAAATCATTAGGATATTAAGTAGAGATCATGTTCCATGAAGATATTTTGTACATTTCTTAACATAAATGCATCAAAACTTCATTTTTGATTAGTAATATGCATTGCTAAGAACTTCATTTGGACGACTTTAAAGGAGATTTTCTCAATATTTTGATTTTTTTTTGCACCCTCAGATTCCAGATTTTCTAATAGTTGTGTATCAGCCAAATATTGTCATATTCTAACAAACTGATTATTTATTCAGCTTCCAGATAATGTATAAATCTCTTTTTTTATTTTTTTATTGACCCTTATGACTGGTTTTGTGGTCTAGGGTCACAAAAAAAAAAAAAAATTATTTCAGCTTGTTGCCAAAGCAGCACTGACATAAAAAGACATATTTAAAAATGAAAGCATCCTTGATGTACTATAATTAAAATAAAAAAAGATATAGACATAAAAATAAAATGACCAAAAAAAAAATTTAATATAAAAAACTAATTTTATTTTAGATAGTTCACATTTTCATTCAAGTTTAAGTTGATGTACTACAATAACTAAAGCTCAAATAAAAATGTATAAAAACTATACAGACATTTAAAAATAAAAGCATCTCTGATGTACTAAAATATCTAAAACTTGAAACTAAAAATTTTAATTGAAATAAAAAAATACAAATAAAATCTACGATAGCATACAAATAACAAAAAACTAATAAAAATAGCAAAAACACAAACAATTATTAAACAACTAAAATTAATATGAAAACAAAAAATAATTTTAAATATTAATCAAAATTACAATAGTATATCATTTATTCTAAAATAGCACTTCTGCTGATGTGAATGATTCCTCAAATAATTTGTGTCAGGATTATTATAGTTAATTAAAACTAAAACTTTTAAATTAATATTAAATCAAATATTTAATGTTATTTCAGCTATTTCCAAAGCAACATTTATCTTTTCAACTTAATGTACTAAAATAAAATAAAAACTAATACTGAAATAAAAATTCATGAAAACTATATAGACATATTTTAGAAATAAACTAATAAAAATGACAAAATCGTAACAAAATTCCTAAAACTAAAAAGAAAATATAAAAACTTAATCAATTAAAAATATGAACAAAACCTGTAATAGTATCTCACTGACACTAAAATAACTTTACTAAGTGATCAGACTCAATTCACCTGATTCAGAGCAGAAAGTGATGTTGGGTGAATTCAGATGGGAAATCACAATTATACAATTCAGTAATGTGATTTATGCACTTTACTGGTGAGAATAGAAACTATTTACGAAGCATATAAATCTATGAGTGAATCATCTGTAAACTTAATACAGTATAGTGAACGTGGACATTATATGAGTTTGATTTCATCACTGAGATTCCTGTGATGCTCAGTTCTCTGATTGATTGATTGATTGATTGTCACGTTATTGTAGGTGTGATTGGGAGTGAAACTCATTGGTGAGTGTAAAGTCTGTGTTAATGGTGACTGAACACTAACAGTGATGTGAGATTCATTTCTGTTGAATGCATGTATTATTTTAGCAGCTTTAAAGTGTTTTGCCTGCTGGCCTTTCTTAAAAGTGTTGCAACTTGTATGACGTAAATTCATATCTTGTTCATCAACAGTTTCTCAGAAAGTAAGAGTGTTTAAAATGTCCAGATCTTGACTCTTTCTCCAGCCAACTCCAACTCTTTCTCATTCTGATTTTCTAACAACAAAAGGAGAAATGTTTTATTACAAACTGCTTTTTTTTCTTCTCTTTGTCTGATAATAGACGTATGCTGTTGATTTGTTGAGTTGTGTTGTGTTCTCAACCACAAGTGAGATGGGAGGAAAGTGTCAAAGGAAGTGTTTTTCTGCTATATCACTCTGATGTTATCATTCTTCTTCTAAACCTGAGCTTCACATTGAGAAACCGTACGAGAGAGAAAACCACTGAGGTTCAAACAGCATGTGCTCCACACCGACTGTGAGTGATTTTACTCCGCTTATGCCATATATGATTGAATTGTGCATATTGTGTGTGTAGATTTATATCTCTGTGTGCGTGTGTGTGTGTATTTATCAGAGTTACAGATCTACAGAATTCACATTCATGAACTCCTGGTTTTCTTTGGCTGCTGAGGTTGTTTCAAGCTTTTTTCTTTTAAAATCACTTCACCTGATTTCACCTTGCAGATGAGAAGATGAACAGCAAGAGATCTGTGTGCGTCTTGATGTGTGTCTTCTGCTTCTGCTTCTGCTGTAAGTAACCTTCGGCTCTACATTGTAAAACATGATTTTCCCCTAAATTAAAATGAATAGGGTAACTTTGACTTTTTTAATATATATATATTTCACAATTCTCACAATTTAGCCTATATCTTGTCATTCTGACTTTTTTTCTTGTAATTCTGAGTTTATGTCTCTCAGTTCTGAGTTTGTACCTCAATTTTATATCTGTCAATTCTGAGTTTATATCAGTAATCTGGGTTTATATCCGTAATTCTGAGTTTATATCTCAAGTTTATATCTCTCAATTCTGAGTTTATATCTCAATTCTGAGTCTATATCCATAATTCTGAGTTAATGTCTGTAAATTCTGTTTGGCTCTCATTTCTGAGTTTATATCCGTTATTCTGAGTGACCGTCGCTCAATTCTGAGTTTTTATCACTCTATTCTATATTTATATATCACAATTCTTTTTTCTTGCAATTCTGACACCCCCTTTGAATTCAGTTTCTAAATCACAAGTTCTCTGAATTGTACTGTGAGAAACAAAGTCAGAATCATGAAATAGAAACTCGCCATAACCATTTTTATTTCTGTATGCTGTGGTGAATGCGGGCTTCCTTAGAAAATGCTATTTCAGTCTTTCTTCTTAGAAATGTCATGTTTAAGTCAGTGTGTTACTTGCTGTTTCTTTGTAATTAATTGTGACATTTACTAGCTGAAAACAACACCAAATATTATTTAGTGTACTTTTGTATCTCTACATAAATGTTTCTCAGCTTTGAATCTACTGATTGTGTTTGATTTACAGGTGCTTTGGGCACTTTCAGCGTTCAAGGTAAAATTCTGTTGTTGACATACAGGAGTATGATAATGTATGAAGCATATGAGTTAATGAGACTGTTTTCCAGAGCTGACGGTGACTCCGACAGAGCTGAAGGATTGTGAGGAGCAGAAGAAGCTGTGTGTGATGTCCAGCACAGACTGTCGCTATATGGCTTTAGATCGAGTTCCCAGAATCCCTGGTACAAGACTTTTCTGAGCCTAAAACCATTCAGACTGGGTTTACCATCATATCTGCTGTTTATTTAGGTTTAATTTCTGTTTTTGTCCTCAAGAGAACTTCCTGAACACATCGTGTCACTATCTGATCCATGAGGATTCGTTGACATGCAGATGGATTCAGACAAAAGACGTCAGATCAAAAACCATCAGCAGCTTTATTTTTAGCCGGTAAACTCATTTCATTAGTACTGCTGCTTTGACCTGATCGGCTGATAATAATGAATAAACCTCTTTATGAATTGACATTTTAATGAAGTTTTTGTTTTGTAGAGTCAGGGACATCTTCCACTGTCCTTCCATTTTAAACATGTATTCAACTTTCAATTTAACCATCAAATCAAAGAGCGTCATCAACCAGAGAGAGCAGTTCTCTGACGTCTATCCGCTTTTCATTAAAGATATAAGTAAGATGACCGTATTATTTGGATTTTGATTATAGCATTGAATGATGGTGATAAACGTGACCCTGGAGCACAAAACCAGTCATAAGGTTCAATTTTTTGTTAGAATAGGACAATATTTGGCTGAGATACAACTATTTGAAAATCTGGAATCTGAGGGTGCAAAAAAATCTAAATATTGAGAAAATCACCTTTAAAGTTGTTCAAATGAAGTTCTTAGCAATGCATATTACTAATCAAAAATGAAGTTTTGATATATTTACGGTAGGAAATTTACAAAATATCTTCATGGAACATGATCTTTACTTAATATCCTACTGATTTTTGGCATGAAAGAAAAACCAATGATTTTGAGCCATACAATGTATTGTTGGCTATTGCTACAAATATACCTGTGCTGCTTATGACTGCTTCTGTGCTGCAGAGTCACATGTGTGATAAACAGACTACAGAAGAATCTGCTGATTGTGTAAATGTTGTAGTTCAGGCTCCTCGGCCGCTGATAACATCTGTTAACGTCACTGACTCGTCAATCAAGATTACATGGACCAGCGGGAAAATACCACTAAACATCACTAAATGCAAAATCCGCTACAAGCTTCTCGACACAGAGTCATGGACAGAGGTCAGAAATGGGCAGAAACTGATTGAAAATAAGTTTATTTTGATTAAGTGGAGAAATATCTACTTTTCAGAATTCATAGATAATTAAGATAAAGAAAAATACTACTAATAATTTGATTTTTTTTGCTTTATTTTATTTTAATAATTATTCATTTTGTTTTAATTTTAATATTAATATTTTAATTATTTAATTTTATGTTCTATTTTATTTTGATTAGGTGGAGAATATCTGCCTGTCAAAATTCAAATATAATATAATATAATAATATAATATAATATAATATAATATAATATAATATAATATAATATAATATAATATAATATAATAATATAATATAATATAATATAATATAATATAATATAATATAATATAATATAATATAATATATAATATAATATAATATAATATAGACCCTGGACCTCAAAACCACTGATAAGTAGAAATAGCCAACAATATACTGTAAGGGTCAAAATTATAGATTTTTCTTTTATTCCAAAAATCATAATTTTTGATTAGTAATATGCATTGCTAAGAACTTCATTTAGCCAACTTTAAAGGTGATTTTCTCAATATTTAGATTTTTTTTGCACCCTCAGATTCCAGATTTTCAAATAATTGTATCTCAGACAAATATTGTCCAACAAACCATACATCAATGCAAAGCTGATTTATCTAACTTAATTTTTCTCAATTTAAAAAAATTGACCCTTATGACTGGTTTTGTGCTCCAGGGTCACACATAATATATAGTAATGTAATGTAATATAGTATAATATATTATAATACAATGTAATATAAAAGCCTAGTTTTATGCAGTGAATTCTGAAGTATGTAATCTGACTGAGTGATGTTTAGAGACGCAGTCTTGTGTTCGTATCTCAGACAGCTTCAGTGGAGTCTCAGCTGGTGATCGAGGGTTTGCAGGCCTTCAGTGAGTTTGCTCTGAGCGTCTCCTGCTTTCACGGATTCGGCCGATGGAGCGACTGGAGCCACGAGACTCGAGTGAAGACCGCAGAGAGCCGTGAGTGATGAGAACAGGACTTTAATATGATTCTCACACTGACTGAGGTCTGCTGTGCTGTTCTGTGCTGGTGTGTAAGTCCAGCTTTGTGTGTTTGCAGCGCCGTCTGCTGCTCTCTCTTTCAGTTATTATGTGGATTCAGATGAAAACGCTGGGATTCGGTGGCTGGTGCTTCTCTGGAAGGTAATAAAGTGTGTGTGTGTGTGTGTGTGTGTGTGGTCTCTCTTGTGCTGTAAATCACACAGTTGTGTGTTTCTGAAGGCTTTGGACATCACAGACGCTCGAGGACTCATTCGAGGATATGAAGTGTCCTACATGCCCATCAGACAGCCCTCTCTGAAGAAAACCATGAACACCACTCATCTCAAGGTGCAGTTTATTATTTGATTTTATTTGATTTTATTATTTACTTTTGATTAAGTGAAGAAATATCTACCTGTTAGAGTTCTTAAACATATTTCCATTGTGTGGTTTTTATTTTATTTTATTTTTCTTATTATTGACTTTTAATTAACGAAGAAATGTCTACTTATTAGAATTCATATATAATTAATATATAATTAATATACAAATAATAATGTGGTATTTAGAAATAAATATATATATATACAAAATATAATAATTTACAAGGTTAGAAATGTCAGAAATTGCTTAAATACATTTTCATTGTGTGGGTGTTTTTTATTTTATTTTATTCATTTTATTTTTTATTTTATTATTTACTTTTGATTAAGTGAAGAAATGTCTACTTGTTAGAATTCATATATAATTCATATATAAATGAATATATAAATAATAATGTAGTATTTAGAAATATGTTCAAAATATAATAATTTACAAGTTTAGAAATGTCAGAAATTGCTTAAATACATTTTTATTGGGTGGCTGTTTTTATTTTATTATTTTATTTTATTTTTGACTTGCTTAAGAGGGAAAGTTTCTACCTGTTAGAATTCATGTATAACTGATATATTAGTAATAATAATTTAGAAATAAATACGAAATTTAATCATTTGTAAGGTTAGAAATGTCAGATATGGCTTAAATACATTTTGATTATGTGTTTTTATTTTATTTAATTTTAGTAAACATTCATGAGCATTATATTATAAGTGCATTTACAAGTGAGTCATTTTGAACAAGAAAGCATCATTTGAGTTTGTGAATGTAAGATTGGATGATGTCTGTAGGCAGTTGTTCCGGTGCGGTCAGAGGAATATGAGGTCTCTGTTTGTGCCTATAACAGCGCCGGACGCTCGCCGTACCGCCGGCTCACGGTCAATCCATCTCGTCCTCACGGTCAGCAGCTGTCATTTCTCAAAAATAATCATTTCTCATCAATAGAACTGAGAGATAAAGTTGCAACTACCTTTATTTATGAACTTTTTTTAATGATAGCCCTTGTGTTGTTGAATGATTGTGTTTTCGATCAGATGTTCCGGCGGTGAAGAGTCTCTGGGTTTATTCTGACGGTTCTTCACTGTGGATCCGCTGGGAACACCAGTTTACCACGGTAAACGTCAGCGAGTTCGCCATCGAATGGAGCTCCACGACCAACAGTGAGCACAGACACTGGGAACGGGTCAACGGATCTACCTTCACAGTCCGGCTGCCAGGTCTGATCGTACACTATACATATGACACACAACAATATTGATGAGTGAATCTCACAAAACATGCCTGGATCATATTTAATCCTGAAATCTAATCGGAATCAAACCCATACTGCATTGCATTGCATAAAATAATATAATATAAAATAAAAAATAAATAAATAATAAAATTAAAAATTTATATTAAAAATAAAATATATTAAAATAAAATTAAATAAAATTAAAAAATAAAATAAAATAAAATTAGAATTAATTAAATTAAATAAATAATTAAATTAAATAATAAAATATAAAATATATTAAAAATAAATTAAATGAAAGATAAAATAAAAATAAATAAAATAAAATAATAAAAAATACAATGAATCTTTAAAGTCAAATTCTGGACGCATTATTATGATGAGAAGTAGTATACAGTGCCATAATCTGGCTTTATGTAAAATATATATTTAGCAATCTTTATTCTAATTCTATTTTATGTATGAGCTGTATGTGAGTTTTTTGTGCATTATAATGTGAGAGTAGTGTGTGAATGTAAAGCATTTGCTGATTGAAGGCATTGAAGCGCAGCAGATGTACATCATCAGCGTGTTTCCCGTCTACGAGTCTCTCTGCGGACCACCGACCAACATCTCTGCGGATCTACAGCACGGCGGTGAGTGATGATGTCAGAGCTTTACGAAGCGTTGTCAGATGCTGAGGTGTGTGATGTTTTGCTCCAGCTCTGTGGGATCTGGTGGGGTTTGGTCTGCTGAGTGTGTCGAGCTCGTCTGTGGTGCTGCGGTGGAGCTGGAAGGAGGCAAAGCCTGGCGTCAGTGTGCTTCAGTACAGACTGGTGTTAAACGGACCCAACGAGACTCAGAGTAAGAGTGTGTGTGTGTGTGTGTGTGTGTGTGTGAGTATGGGTGTGTGTGTGTATGTGAATCTTTGTGCGTGAGTATCTGTGTGTGTGTGTGAGAATCGGTGAATCTGTGTGTGTGTGTGTGAATCATGGGTGTGTGTGAATCTGTGAGTCTGTGTGTATAAATCTGAGTGTGTGTGAATCTGTTTCTGTGTGTGTACTGGTATATATAGTTTACGAGGACACATGTGTATAATAACATGGGTACTACAACATAAACATCACACTTATGGAGAGTCCCCGTAAACCACAAATTCAAGTGTGTGTGTGTACTGGTTTTTGTGGTTTACGGGGCCAAAATTTGTATAATGACATGGGTATGACAGAGGTATTACAACTTGAAGGTGGTTTATGAGGACACTGCCTATGTCTGTGGCTTAAAAAGCATACTAAATGGTGTTTTTTTTTTTATCTAAAAATGCCTGTAGTCTCCTGTAAGGGGTAGGTTTAGGTGTAGGGTTGGTGTAGGACAATAGCACATACAGTAAGTACAGTATAAAAACCATTACGCCTATGGAGAGTCCCCACAAGGATAGCAAACCAGACACGTGTGTGTGTGTGTGTGTGAATCGGTGTGAGTCTCTGTGTGTGTGTGTGTGTGTGTGTGTGTGTGTGTGTGTGAATCTCTCACACTCGCTCTGTTTCTCAGCTCTCACAGTCTTTCCTGACAAACATCAGCATTCATTCCTCCGCCTCCATCCAAACACCAGATACTCAGTCCAGATACACGGAGAAACTACAGACGGGAACTTCACAAAGGCCAGTCTGGCCATCAACACACTTCTGCTGGGTAAGATGTGCTGGTCTGTGGAGGACCAAACCGGCAGAAATGACAAATTCATTAATAAATCTAATCATAGGAATATCAGTGACTTGCTAAAACATATACAGATTTATTTTGAATAACATTGAGTCCTTAATTTATTTGGGATTACTTTTTCCCTGTTTATTTATTATTCTTTTTTTTTTTCTTCTTTAATTAAATGAATTCATTTCCATTTTATTTTTATTCCATAATTTTCATGTTGCACAAAGAAAAGTAAAAATAAATAAATGAATGTACTTTATAAATAAATATGGAAATAAATACAAAAATTTAAAATAAATACAATAAAATAAATAATAAATAAAACCATTAAATGAATTATTAATTTTGTTTTATTTATTTTGTTTTATTTATATAAAATTAATTTATTAAATGAATTAATAAATAAAATGAAAAATAATAAAAATAGTTAAAAATAAATACAGAAAATAAATAATAAAGGAGAAAAAGTAATACAAAAATAAATGCAGTGCTAAATTTAATAACAAATTAATTGTATGTGTTTTATCAAGTCATTTGTTTTCCTATTATTCTTCTTTTTTTTTTTCTGCAGGTTTGGTCCTCCGTAGTGATCAAGAACAAATGCAATACGGCACTGTAGCTGTGATATATATTGAATATTATAATATTTGAGAGTGTTTGTTAGACACCAAACTCAGCAGAGAAACAATAATCACTGTATAACAGTCTTATTTCTTTGAGAAAAAGGATACTAATTAATACAAACATTACCAAAGAATTAAAATGCTGTTGCTGATTTTCCAGATTATGATGAGATGATGAGGTTTGCCGTTCCAGCCGTTCTGCTGCTGCTCATCTTTGGGATTTTCTCTGTTTTATCAAGGACCATGTAAGCACTGAATTCATGGAAAAATCAGTCACATTGTCTTGATTTGCCTCCATTAATGGCATCACTTTACACACAGGTGCAGGGAATATTTCTTCCCCATCATCGCCAATCCGAGGTACAGTCCGATCGGACGCTGGCTTCTCAACCCGCACCTTCAGGTCAGAGTCCTTCATTCCTTTAACCCTCATAATGCAGTCAAAATCTGTGTCTGCACCAGAACAATCGTTCGCTTTCAAAACATTACATTTGAACTAAATCCATATAGTATCTGATCAGCAGTTTCTCATTAACGAGTGAATGTGAAACAGTTTCTAAGTTCTGAATATTACCATGTTATTACTGCATTTACCTCTTTTTTTTTATTTATTTTTTATTTTTTTTATTAATTAAAAAAATGAGAAATTCTTTGAAATTTCAAATTACATTTGAACTACACCAAAAAAAAAAAAAACTATGACACAAAATATTAAAAATAAATTTCAATGTTGATAATTTTATTTGAATATATTATTTTATGAAATTTATTGGAACATAAAATCTGAGAACTACCAGTATTAACTCAATTGAATGGAATTTAATTAAAGCAATAAGCCCCAAGAAGCTGCGGTTTACAGTGCATTTATAATAAATTATTTTTAATTTATAACTCACGATTGTTCAGTCCAAAACAGTCCAAATTTATGAAACCTACATGTTTATTTCTAAATATTACTCTATTTTTTCTAACAATATAAGTTCATTTTACTTGCATAAACTTTTTCATGCTGCATTGAAAAAATGCAACTAAATTCAGTCCCAAAGATGAAAAATGTTTTACAAAAGTGTCTTTACACTAATATAATTTCATAGATAATTTAAAAAGGTATTTTTGACCCCAAATGGGACTTCATACACAACCGGGTCAAAAATGACCCGAATGCATAAAAAAATAAAATAAATGTATCTCTTAAACAATAAAGTGTACTTTAAGGATCTTTTTTTTTTTGTTATCAACATTTTTATTTATTTTTTATACACAACATCCAAAATAAAAAAAAATAAAAAAAAATAAAAAAATACTTTAAGGATCTTAAAGCATTTGCAAAAGTTTTGTTCCCTTACTAAAAACTAAGCATTTTTTTAATTTATTTTTTGAGATGTTTATGTATCTCTTCTGGGTCAAAATGGACCAGAATGCGCAATGAAGGTCAAGTGCTTTAATTAATTCATTTTAACGACCTACACTCTTAAAAATAAAGGTGCTTCACGATGTCATAGAAGAACCTTTTTGTCTAAAGAACCTTTCTGTTTCACAAAAGCTTCTTTGTGTTCTTCAGATTATAAAAAGGTAAGAAAGAGATGGTTCTTTGTGGAACCAAAGATGGTTCTTCTATCTATGGCATCGCTGTAAAGAACCTTTTAAGCACCTTTATTTTTAAGAGTGTGACTGACTCTCTTTCTTAATTAAAGCAGGGCAGTGGTAAGATCTGCGTGCTGAAGCTGGACGGTTTGATCCTGATGGACCAGCAGATGGAGAAGAGCACCGTGCAGGTGGAGCGTCACGTGTCTGTGGTATCTGATCACGAGGATGAGGTTCCTCTGAAGATCTCTGCGACGGCTGAAGATACAGCTCTGTGGAAACCTGGATCAGATTATGGGGAAAACGCTCTGACTCCCTCCAGTCTGACTGATTATATAGATTTACCCTTATTACCCGACAGCTCAGGTTATGTTCAGACGGGACAGATTCCCGGAGAGAGAAGCTCAGACTGAAACCTGCACTGATCTGATGTGAAAAACCAGCCGATTTCAAAATGATTTTTTGTCTTGTTTTCTAGTATAAATATCTAAACATTCTTGAATCAAGATGTATTTACTGTACAAGTAAAATGATTTAAGATATTAAGTCTTGTTTTCTAAAAAAAAAAAAAAAAAAAAAAATCTAAATTTTGTTAGTTTTTGCTTAAAACAAGCAAAAATATCTACCAATGGGGTCAGAAAAATATTCTTAATTCAAAGGCTAAACATTGGCAGATATATTTGCTTGTTTTAAGCAAAAACTAACAAAATTGAGATTTTTTTCTTTTTAGAAAACAAGAATGTTAGAATGTTTAGATATTTATACTAGAAAACAAGACAAAAATACTAAGTAAGATAATTTTTGCAGTGTATAAAAATGCATAACTTTCCAAATGCATTATTTTTTTTTTTTCAGAATTATTTACAATTATTTTTAATACAATTGTTATTTTTAATAAGATATAACCATTAAGAAAATGTTACATGTTGTGTTCTGGTTATTTTTGACCCAGGTGTGTATGGAGCACCATTAGGTGTAAAAAATATGCTTTGTAAAATTATCTATGAGACTGTGGATCTATGGACTGTGATTCTCAGCCTCATTTTAATGTGATTTTCTTGACCTTGAAAAGTAAATCTTTTAACTCTATGAGCATTTTTCTAGTTCAGGCAGAAATTGTGAGTGACATATTGTAAAAAAAAAATAAAATTAAAAATCCATATGCTTGATCCTTATCCATTAAATTGCAAAGATTTCAGGCTGTAAATAATGAAAACGTTGACAAAAACATGATCAAATATGCCATGTATTTCACAGTTACAGTATTATGTAATATCACAGTCATGGTGTTTTCTGTTTGCAACGGTATAAATCATGTATGAAGCAGAAAATACGTTAAACCATCAGAAATAAAATATGAATTACACTGTTTGATTGTTTAAGGATTGTGTTGACTGGAGAAAACAACGTTTAATTCAATTCAAGTTTATTTGTTTAGCATTTTTCACACTACATACAGTTTCAAAGCAGAGAAAAAGCTTATTAGGAAATATTATTCTGTTATTGGTGAGAGATGAGTGTCAAAGTGATCTAATGTAGCAATAATGTAATACATCTTCTGTATTTAGCTAACGTCATGCATTCTGTTAAATAGACACAATAAACGTGTCAAGCCGCAATTTCATTTCAATACAGTGTAAAGATAATATTTCAATATAAGGATATAAAATGTATTCCGCTGTTATATCATGAATTTAATTATATTACTGCATTATGTATGTACTGTATAATCCAAAAAGCTTTACACAGCAGATGCTGATTAAATCAATTTGATTAATACATCTTCTCATATGAAGCATTTTAACCCCGGTTCAGAGGTTTGCGTTACAGCCGATCCAGTGTTTGAGCAGATAGTGAGCGATGGCCTGTTTGGGCGGCATGATGAACACGGCCCGCTTGTCTTTCACAAGAGCATCCATCACCTGAACAGCAGAGAAACACGGTAAGAACTTGTATAACTCTGTTAAAGGAATAGTTCAACAAAGTGGATGCTCTGCAGTGAATGGGTGCCGTCAGAATAAGAGTCCAAACAGCTGATAAAACATCACAATAATCCACAGCACTCCAGTCCATCAGTTAACATCTGGAGAAGACAAAAGCTGAGACAAATCCAGCATTAAGATGTTTTTAACTAAAACACCATAGAGTCCATAATCCATAATAACGCTTCCTCCAGTGAAACAGTGTTCTGGTCTGAATCAGGAGAGAAATCTGCACAGATCAAAACAGCTCTAAACAAATATGTGGCTGGATTCTGATGAGAGAGACGACAGCAGATGCACTTTTTCACTGGAGTATTTATATATATATATATATTAGAATGATTTCTGAAGGATCATGTGACGCTGAAGACTGGAGTAATGATGCTGAAAATTCAGCTGCGCATCACAGAAATAAATTATATTTTAAAGTATATTAAAATAGGAAACCAATATTAGAAATTGCAATAAAATATCACAATATTACTGTTTTTTTTCTGTATTTTTGATCGAATAAATACAGCCTTGATGAGCAGAAGAGACTCCCTTAAAAAACATTAAAAATCTTACTGATCCCAAACTTTTGAGCGGCTGTGTATATGTATGTGTGTGTGTGTGTGTGTGTGTGTGTGTGTCTGTATGTACATATGTATGTGTATATGTATATGTATATATATATATATATATATTTAAAACTTAAACTAGTTGTCAATGCAACATTTCTTATTTTTGTTTAGTGTAATTTGATATACTAAAATAACTAAAACTGGAAAAAATACAATAAAAAACAATAAAAGTGACAAATGATATAAACAAACATCATGTAAACAAACTGGCATTTAAAGGGTTCAAATCCTAAAAATGAATGCATTTTTGGTAGTTATTGGCATGTCAGTGAAAGCAGAAAAAATATTAATATCTAATATTTTGTGAACATTTTTTGGCCTCTGTGTAACTTTTTTTAAATGTACACACAAGGGTTAACATCTCACCTGTTGCCGGGTAAACCAGCGCGCCTCTTCGATCTCATTCTGGTCCACTTTGATGTCCGTCGTCACGGCGACGCAGTGGCAGCCAATCATCAGGCAGGAGGGCATAGGCCAGGCCTGACAGGACAGGTAGTGCACGGGTCCCACCTGAACACCGCTCTCCTCCTGCACCTCCCTCCTCACCGCCGCCTCCAGCGTCTCCCCTGAGCATCACACGCTCCTCATCAATCACCATATCATCATCATCACCGCCATATTACCATCGTCACAGGACCATATGAAACCATAGGTCTTCTGGGCCACAAAACCAGTCATAAGGGTCCATTTTGATCCTTTTTCAGATTTTTGATCCATAAGCTGAATAAATACAATATTTGTCTGAGATGCAACTATTTGAAAATCTGGAATCTGAGGGTGCAAAAAAATCTAAATATTGAGAAAATCACCTTTAAAGTTGTTCGAATTAAGTTCTTAGCAATGCATATTACTAATCAAAAATGAAGTTTTGATATATTTACGGTAGGAAATTTACTAAATATCTTCATGGAACATGATCTTAATATCCTAATGATTTTTGGCATGAAAGAGAAATGTATAATTTTGATCCATACAATGTATTGTTGGCTATTGCTACAAATATAGCTGTGCTGCTTATGACTGCTTCTGTGCTGCAGGGACACATTTAAACTTCTTATTTTAACATAAAAGGTCTTTAAAGGCCATTATGCTTTGGCACAGTATCTGTCAGATGAACTAAAACCGAAAGCACAGTATGGTTTAATCCCTTCATCAACTTGGTTCAGACGATCAGCTGGTGATCCGGTGTTTTCCGCGTCTCAGAACGGCTCTGTTCACACTGAATGAATGCAGTGAACTCGTTTATTACATGTGATGTGAGTTTAGCACACGTTTGGGATGCAACAGCCACCAGTTATGCTTTATTTCAGCGGCAGATGATTACAGCGTTTCACGAGATTTCACCTCTAGATGCATTTTTGTAAACCTGTTTTCACTGAAGCTGGAGTTTTCTGTCAAAATAAAAGAGGTTTAAATGCAGTCCAAATTCAAAATATCTCTTTCAAGTGTAGAAATTAGGAAAGAATTATTGTACAGCTTTTTTTTTTGCATCTTGAAAAAATATGTCTGAGTTCTGTATCCCTCTGTGTTGTGTTTGGGAGATAAATGAGCCTTTAAATCTGCTTTGTAAATGCTTTATAAGATATAAATAGTCCTCACTTTAGATGAGCTCACACAAATAGATGGCTGGCAACTACTAAATGTTTTATAACTACCTGACTTAATCATAAATTACAGCAGGAATATGTGTTAATATCGTGTCTAAATAATAAGATTTATAAATGTACATTTAAATAGTTTATTAATCATTTACTTACACTTTCTAAATGATCTTATGAACCACTGACAACTCCTAAATAACTGGTTTGTAAATAACGTTTTATAATAATTTTGAAATGATAAATTGATCATTAACAAAGTATGAAAATTATAGATATGCTCAAGAACAAAACATTTATAGCTGTATATTCATAAACTGCTTACTAATGCCTATTAATGTTGGAACAATGCTTTATAAAGGATAAATTGACTATTTACTAATGCTTAACTAATGATTCATAGCGTGCAGTTATTATAACGTGTTACCGAAGAATTTAACTTTAAAATGTACAAAATGAAATTTTTACAATTCATCATGTCTTTTTTTTAAAATATTGCAATAAATATCGTACACTGCAAAAAATTATTTACTTAGTGTTTTTGTCTTGTATTCCTTGTATTCCTTGTTTTCCTAAACATTCTTGAATCAAGATGCATTTACTGTAAAATGACTTAAGATATTAATTATTTTCTGTAAAAAAAATATAAAATTTTTTGTTAGTTTTTGCTTAAAACAAGCAAAAATATCTGCCAATGGTCCAAG